>NC_072053.1:79882064-80067064 GCF_027791375.1 Indicator indicator
CAAAATCTCTGCTTCGTTGCATGTATTTCCTTATATGCAAAAGAGAAAAATCTGTACTTGTTACTGAAAGGGTTATTCTAGTAATTCCAAATTGTGTATAAGAAGTAAGACTCCTTACATTTTTTTTAATGCATTCAAATTAGATGTATCTTTACAGAAATAAACAAGCAAGCAAACAAACAAATAAAACTCTTCTCTTAATTATGTGCCTGGTGTTCATTAGGATACTTTTATCCATTTTTGAAGAGATCTTCATGCATATATCTAGAAATCTTGCAAGAGAAACTTGAATAAAATTAGGCAGCAAAAACTAGCAGTGCATAACCTTTGAAATATGGTTTCTCCTTCTTGGCCACAAACCAGGTAAAATCAATCAGAATCATCCACAACAGAATCAGAAGCATGTATATCTTAGATCTTACAGGCTGCCACGCTGTACATGATGTTTCCATGTTTCTAGTATTTGCTAATTATTTTGAGTTTCAGTTGCAGTCACAAAGCTGTCAGAGATCTGTCAAAGATCCTGAAGGACATTACAGACTACAAATTTGATCATACACCTGTAAGTAGAATTGAAGCATGTTGTGAGGAAGGAAAAAGCACTGAAGGCCCTTTAGCATCCACTGAGACATTGTTTGCTGAGAACTGAACAGCAAGTGAACCATGACGGTACTTCTAAGGCACTAGGACCTCCAGAGCTGACTTTGGTACTTTGACAGCTTATTTCCACTCCATGGTTTGTGGCTGTGCTTAAGCACACAACAGGAGATTAATTTTCCCCAGGAAACCATAGTTTGCTGACATAAAAAGAAATAATTTTGTTAGTTACTGAATTTCTGCCATGAACTCTTTCTAGATAGCTCTATCCTGGTTATATAAAACAAAGAGGTATTTAAATGTTCAGTAGGTGACACTGAAATATATTTTTGAAACACAGTTTTGTTAGATCTTTTTGAAAATAAACAAGATATATATTCTCTTCATCCAACTAAGGAAGGGCTGGTATTCTGAGAATCTTCCCCAGGCTCTCTCTGCCTTAGCCTCCATGACCTACACAGCAGCTTGCTTGCTTATGGCCTTTAGTTTGCTCTTTGTTAGGGTCAAAGATCAGATAGTTTTGACCTACCTTTATATATATATATATATATATATAGATGTGTGTTTCTCTTTGTAACAAATAGTTGGACATATATTGTAGAAGTTACCCTGATTAAACTCTTAAAAATATCACAAGATTTTGGTCTTTTTCAAAGGTATATGGAAGACTTCCACAATGCATAATACATAGGCACATTTTAAAGACTATCAGAAGCCCTTGCATCCACTCTGTCAAAATGCTGTAACACAGGCTATTGTGAAATCTTAATCTGGGAAAAAAATCCCTGAAAATGTGCATCATATAAAGCATGTCATTTAAAGAAAATGAACACTAACTTCAGCTTCATCTCTCAAGCAGCAGAGATATTGTTATCCTGATACCACTTGAATAGAAAGTTCATGTTTGTTGTTAAACAACATTTGGATGTTTAATCAGCACGTTGCTGAACATTGTCTAGAACAAATTTCTCTGATCTGATAAAGTGTACTAGAAAGATTTATAATATTTATTTATTTTAGGCTTTGCAAAACAAAACTCAGCTTTTCCAGGGTAAATTTAATGGCACAATGCACTGAAAATTTTAAAGCAACTAACTTTGTACTTCAGCAGTTAAAGAATAATGAAAACCAAGGTTAGTTTGAAACACTCTTGAAAGTCAACCTTGCTATCTCAGGGTGGAATCAAGTTTTCCTTCAATGTTTGTGCAAAATCTACAATTGCTTCTCAGAATCCTTGGCTATGACACTTTCCTTTCACCTATCCTAAGCTTTCTTTGCTTCTATCCGAGCCCATAGGTCCTCAAGATTTATATAGTGCTTAGGGAACACACAGTTCCTTCTTGCTTGTAGAGAGTGTTTTTCACAGTCACAATTACCATCTTAAGTCCTGTATTTTTTTCTTCTATAGGTTAAAAAAAAAAAAAGCACCAAAAACCCAACAAATTCACAGAATCAAAGAATTGTCAGGGTTGGAAGGGACCACAAGGATCATCTAGTTCCAACATCCCTGCCATGGGCACAGACACTTTCCAGTAGTTCAGGTTGCCCAGAGCCGCATCCAGTCTGGCCTTAAAAACCTTCAGGGATAAAGCTTCCACCACCTCCCTGGGCAACCTGTTCCAGTGTCTCACCACCCTTATGGTGAAGAACTTCTTCCTAATGTCTAATCTAAATCTCCCCTCCTTTACCTTGGATCCATTCCCCCTAGTCCTAATACTACCTGACACCCTAAAAAGTCCCTCCCCAGCTTTCTTGTAGGCCCCCTTAAGATACTGAAAGGCCACATTAAAGTCTTCTCAGAGCCTTCTCTTCTCCAGTCTGAACAACCCCAACTCTCTCAGTCTGTCTTCATAGGAGAGATGCTCCAGCCTCTCATCCTTGTGGCCCTTCTCTGGACACCTTCCAGCATGTCCAGATCTTTCCTTGTAATAGGTGCTCCAGAGCTGAGCACAGTACTCCAGGTGGGGTCTCCCAAAAGCAGTGTAGAGTGGGAGAATCGCCTCTCTTGACATGCTGGCCCCTCTTCCCCTGATGCAACCCACAATACAGTTGGCTTTCAGGGCTGCAAGTGCTCGCTGGCAGCTCATATTGAGCTTCCCATCCACCGGGACCCCCCAGATCCTTTTCTTCAGGGCTGCTCTCAAGCCAGTATATCGGTGCTTGAGATTGTTCCAACCCAGATGCAGGACCCTATACTTGACTCAGTCTTTCTTGGTAGCTCATCTCTGCAAGTCTTCTAGTTAAATCTCACTGTCTTCTTAATTTTCTGAGTTATTTATTCAAATATTTTTTTTGCCCAGTTGCAGTATTTTTGCATTGTGTCTTAATGTGTATGTTTTACCTTATGATGTTTGACTTGTGCCTTCATATAATGTACCCTTCTAGTTGTATACTAATATTATACTTATTTTCCTAATCTTTGCACATGGGTTTTATTGAAGCAAGCACCAGCTTTTTGTTATTCCATCTTGATTATTGCAGCAATAATAAAATGTCTCAATCTGAAACTTCCATTGAAACTTTTAATTGATGTCTAGTCTTCTCTTTGCTATCCTTGTATTTTTAGCACTAGACTCATTCAGTGTTCAGTGGGAATTCAGGAAATCCTAAAGGCCAAGCTAGGGATGTAAGAAACTGACATAGTCACAAAAGTTTATAACTTCCGTATACCTTCTCATCTTTTCTAACTGAAGACAAATTAATAAACTACTTCTTCAGGCACAAAGGTTAGCAGTCTTTCAGTATACAGCTAATGCTGGTAAATAAATACAAAGAAAGGGCTAGTAAAAATATAACAAATAAAAATAAAATAAAATAATTAAAATAAAATAAAATAATTAAAAAATAGAAATAAAAATAGAAATAAAAATAAAAATAAAAATAGAAATAAAAATAAAAATAGAAATAAAAATAAAATAAAAATCCTCAGCTGCTTGCCACATCTGTTGTGAATAAAATCAAAGTATTTGTTTCTCCTTCAGGTTTCCTACTAGGCAATTTCAATCTTAACAACATTGCATACATTCTTCTCTCCTTCTGTAAGAATTTTACTTTTGGCCTAGTCACAACTCCTGATTACTATTTTTCCATAAAGCAGAGATGTTTAGTTTTCTTAAGTCCTAAAAGGACTTCAGTGTCTAGAGGCAAGATTTCAGTTAACAGGTTAAAAGTAAAACTGGCAAGAGAACAGTATCCTCTCAGAATATCCTAGGATTGTACTAAAAAACCTGTGAAAAATTAGGAGAAATGGGATATGCAGAATTTTATAGTTGATCATCTTAGGAGTCAACAATATTATGTTTTGTAAACCAGTTTGTGAATATGTACACCTTTAAATAAAAATATACAAATAAGAAAACAAAAATACTGGCAATGATTTGCAAAATGGAGTGAATGAGGTGCTATTGCAGCTCATGGGCTTTATTGGGAGTACAGACGTGATCATTTTATATGCATTTCATGCACCAAGTTTCTGTAGTCAGTAACAAACATGTTTAACATAACAGATGCCACATCACACATGGTACCTTCTGAAAGAAGAACACTTTGGCAGCGAAAAAAACCTGACTGCAATCATCAGATCTTAAGAGCTGAATAAATGATTGCATTTGCCTTCTACTGACCTAGAAGTCTCCTTGGCTGTTCGCTGTGATGTGTTGTTTTTCTGAGTAAACCTGCAAAATTCACCTAACTGCAAAAATTAACAGAATTCTAGCAAATAAAAAAGCCAAGGAAAGTCTTTCCTCAGAGTGCATATGGAATATTAACAGAAAAATGTTGCACATTCAGTATTGATTGTTAAAATAAAAATGTATTAAAATGGAAGTAGATCTTTAAATTGTTGTATGAGACAACCATTATTAAACAACAAACATTATTTATACAAGCATACACACAAACACAAAATAAACCCAAAGTACAAAACAACCCACATAAACCCCACCCTTGATTTAACTGCCAGAACTTTAAGATCTATGTATATTTAATTTGACAAGGGTGAAGCAAAGAGCCATGGTTCATTAGTTACGGATGAATCTGGGTATAATTAGTTATAACTGGTAGCCAAGTAGGGATATTGCTGTGATGTGTGCACAATGTACTTTCCATATTTTGACATTTTGAGAATGTTATAAGCATGGGGCATTGACAAACATGCTGTTGTAAAAACAGTGCCCTCTGATCTAAGAGGTCCTGCTTGAACAGGGAGATTATACTAGGTGCTCTCCAGAGGTCCTTTCCAGCCCTTACCAAGGTATGTGGGTATGATGTGGCACAGGGGGCCACAAAAGCATTATTACAGAACTGAATTTTGCCCTCCAACAACTAAGTTCAAAACTAACAATTTTGAAACCAAAAGAATGAAAAGAAGGAGGGACATAAGGTATTTGCTCTTCCAAAACTTGAGATTCTTTTCATCTCTACCTGGAATCTGCTATACTTCTGCATTTTACTTCTCTGTCTGTTACTGGAGAAGACACAGCAGGCAACTGTAGTTTTCCATACTAATGTCTTGTTGCTTCTAGTCCATCAGAACCTATAGGAAATATGCCATTGTATTACATGTTTAGTAGGAAAGTGATTTGACAATATGTGTTTCCTACCCACAAAACCTTTCCATCTCCAAAACAAACAAACAAACAAACAAAGACCAAACCAAACAAAAAAAAACCAAACCTGGTAGAAAAAAGGGGACTTATTCCCCTCTTTCATACAAGGGTTTGGGAGGGGAATAAAGATAAAAACCCAAACCATTCCATGAAGAAAGGCAGTGTTGGAACAGAGAAGTGAAGAGCTAACTCAAAGCTACATTTGGGCAGCTTAGCAAAAACACTTCTTTTTCTTGGAGGCAGATGATAAGAGCAGCATTCATTAAAATATTTTGAAAAGTTTTTACACCTAAAAGAAAATTGGTTTGAAACTTTAGAGTGATCAAATCCCTTTGGGCGTGTGAATGGGTATTTTATCATGATTCAGAGGAACCCTGTTGTGGACATTCTTAAAAACTTTTAATGTCTTAAAATAGATGAAGCTATTTTTCCTTCCCAAGAAAGACCATAGATAGCATAAGAGAAAAGTGTATCCAGCATCTCTGTCTCAGACTCATGTAGGTCTCAAATCATAAGCAGATATTTTCTCCCCATATTATCTCTGTGTGTCTTATAGTCTGGATGCTACTTTTTCACTTCTGCTGCCTTTCCTCTGGAGAAGAGTGATAAACTGAATTATCCACAGTTTAACACAGATGATGGGGCTTATGCAGCATTTCTTTTATTGCTGCTATTGTCCCTCTCATCTTCTTTCAGAGTGAATTGTATTATCTGCTGGGGAGTCCCTGAACAAAACTTTACCTGGTTGTGCTGAATTCTGTCGCATGCTGACAGAATTCTGGAGTGGATTAGAACTTCTCCCCTAATTAAGACACTATTTACATTTCTAAAAAAGAAATGTGTGGTGTAAATTCCAACAAAAAAAAAAAAACAGATGATCCTTTTGTAGGAAGGAAGATCTAAATCAGTTCTGTGGTTCCTAATAACGGTGAAATTAAAGCAGCCACTCTATTCCTTGCCAACTGCCTGTATTTTTATGACTAGCTCCCCAGTAAAGTTTTTTGGACAACACAAATATTTATCTTGATCATGAAGGAGTATCATGAAAGAACCATGATAATACTGGAGGCTGTTTGGTAATCAACTGCTTGAGTGGATGTACAAACTCTTACAGCAGGTAAAATGGATTGAATGATCAGGATATATCTGAAGTTAGTCAGGTGTTTGGAATAATGTGCTCCTGCTATTCTTTGAGAATTTAATCCAATTTTCTCATTAAGCCCCCTCGCCCCCTTTTCCTAAATCTACAACTTCTGACTTTCACACAGAGCTCTTCAGGCACTGTCAAGCCTCCACTTGCATTAAAAAGCATCTCTTAGCAAAACTGTTTGCATACTGACATTTATGTACTAATTAGAAAGTGGTTATAAGATGATCTGTGGGATAACATTTGATTAAACATGGCACACCTCTACTGTTTACTGGATTGTTGTTGCTGAATTAAAATTAAGGGAATAGCAGGTTAATTTGATTGTCACATTAGAAAGTTGCTGTTTATTTAAAGATATGTTTTCTGCTAGATGAAGGAAGAAAGTTTTGTAATATAAAATTAAAAAAAAAGGACTGAAAATCATCTGGAGTTAGGATTATGCTATTACACTCTTCCACACTGAAACTGATATGAACTTTTCAATATCATCATACATAGAGTCTACGAAATGTCTAAACTGTATTTAAGTATTTACATGTTGCTTCATTTATACTTGTCATACACAAATACTTCATACATATGGACTTTTAAAAAATTGTATGATTAATAGTGATGTCCTATAAAACTTTCAGCATCTGCCTTGACTATTCCTCTATGTTTATCTTTTGTTTATAATTGTATTGCTGTACAGACCACCGAATCAAAGAATATTAGAGGTTGGAAGGGACCTTGAAAGATCATCCAGTGGATTCTGTTGATGTCGTTTGGACTCCCCTGCCAGAGCAGGATCACCTAGAGTATGTCACACAAGAATCCCTCTGGGCAGGTTTTGAAAGCCTCCAAAGAAGAAGAATCCACAGTCTCTCCGGGCAACCTGTTCCACTGCTCTCTCACCCTCACAGTGAAAAAGTTTCTCCTTATGTTTTGGCAGAACCATCTATGCTCCAGCTTGCACCCATTGTCCCTTGCCCTTGCCTGGCTCCATCCTTCTAACACTCACCCTTCACATATTGATAAAAACGAGTGAAGTCACCCTTCAGTCTCCTATTCTCCAAGATAAGGAGGCCCAGCTCCCTCAGCCTTTCCTCATAAGGGAAAAGTTCCACTCCCTTATTTGTCTTCGTGACTCTGCACTGGACTCTTTCAAGCAGTTCCCTGAGGTGGTTCTTGAACTGAGGGCCCCAAAACTAAACACAATACTCCAGATGTAGCCTCACCATGACAGAATAGAAGGGCAGGAGAACCTCTCTTGACCTACTAGCCACACCCCACCTAGTACATCCTAGGATGTCATTGGCCTTTTTTGCCACATGGGCACATTGCTGATTCATGGTCATCCTGTTGTCCACCAGGACCCCCAAGACCCATTCCCCTACATTGCTTTCCAACAGATGAACGCCCAGCTTATGATGTTGCTCTTCCCCAGATGCAGGACTCTACAGTTCTTGCTGTATTTCATTACATTTCTCCTCACCCAGCTCTCCAACCTGTCCAGGGCTCTCTGAACTGCAGCACAGCCTTCTGCTGTGTCAGCAACTCCTCTCAGTTTTGTGTCATCAGCAAACTTACCGACAGTGCACTCTGTGCCCTCATGCAGGTCCCTGATGAATGTATTGAATAGTATTGGTCCTAGTACTGACCCCTGAGGGACTCCACTGGGTACAAGACTCCAGCTAGACTCTGTATTTACCACAACTCTTTGACATCTTTCCTTCAACCAGTTCCCAATCCACCTCACTACCCGATCATCCAGACCACAATTACTCAGTTTACCTGCAAGTATACTGTGGGAAACGGTGTCAAATGATTTACTGAGAACAAGATAAACCAAATCCAGGGCACTACCATCA
This sequence comes from Indicator indicator, assembly GCF_027791375.1. Classification (NCBI taxonomy): domain Eukaryota; kingdom Metazoa; phylum Chordata; class Aves; order Piciformes; family Indicatoridae; genus Indicator; species Indicator indicator. The sequence goes on from NC_072053.1 coordinate 79,890,269, forward strand.
CCTATCCACACAGTTATGATGATAACCATCTGGTTACAGATGATTTTGTAATGTGTCTGACACTTTTCCATTCAACATCCATGTCTCTAAATTGGAAAGAAATGGATCTGATGGATGGACCATTCAGTGGATAAGGAATTGGCAGGATGATCACACTCAAAGAGTTGTAGTCAGCAGTCAACGTCTAAGTGGAGACCAGTGATGAGTGGTGACCCTCAGGCATCAGTACTGGGACCAGTGCTGTTTAAAATCTTTGTAAGTGATGTGGACAATAGGACTAAGTGCACCCTCAGTGAGTTTACTGACACTGAGCTGTGTGGTGCAGTCCACACACTGGAGGGAAGAGATGCAGAGGGACTCTGACAGGCTTGTCAGGGCCTGAGCAAACAAGGCTGTATACAAGGTCCCACACATAGGTGGGAGCAATCCCAAGAACACATACAGGCTAGGAGATGAGAGGATTGAAGCAGCCCTGTGGAGAAGGAGTGTGGATGATGGTTAATGAGAAGCTCAGAATGACCCAGCAATGTACATTCACGACTCAGAAAGTCAGCTGCAGCTTGGGCTGCATCACGAGAAGTGTCATCAGGAGATCAAGGCAGGTGATTTTCCCCCTCCACTTTGTTCTCATAAGACCCCAGCTGAAATACTGTGTTCAGCTCTGGGCCCCTAGATACAAAAAAGAGCAGGGCCACAAAGATGACCAGGGGGCTGGAGCACCTGCCCTATGAGAACAGGCTGTGAATACTGAGTTGTTCCAGCTGAGAGAAAAAAAGGCTTGGGGGAGAGGTTATTGCAGACTAAGGGAAAGATGGAGAGAGATTTTTTATCAGGAAGTGTAGGGATGGGATGAAAGATTTAAACTGAGAGAGCATGGGTTTAGATCAGGTATTAGGAAGAAATTCTTTACAGTGAGGGTGGTGAGACACTGGAACAGGTTGCCTATGGAAATTGTGGATGCCCCCTCCCTGGAAGTGCTTAAGGCCAAGCTGGATGGGGCTTTGAGCAACCTGGTCTAGTGGATGTCCCCACCCATGGCAGAGCAGTTGGCACTAGATAGCCTTACAGGACCCTTCCAAATCAAACTATTCTATGATTCTATCATAAAAATTTCTCTCTCTGTATGTATATGCATATATTCAGATGAATCAAGAGCTATCTTCACCAGCAGGAATGTTCTAATTGCATCAATCTCAGTTTAAAAAAAACCCACAGCACTGCTCAATAAGCCAGGTAGTTGACATCCCATCCAGAAATCCCTGTAATTATTTTCAGAATCATTCTCACACTACTTTGTGTCCAGCTCTTCTTTTCAATATTTTTTTTTGTGGTGTGAAAAGTATAGTTGTTTTTATCAGTAAAAGCAATTGATATAACTTGAATACACAGAGAGCCTAATACTGATGTAAATCAATATAACTCAACTGAAGCCAAGTTAACTGCATGAATTTTCCACAGAGGAATATCTTACTGTAGAGTCAGTCTGCTCTGCACAGAAGTATCACTGCTACTTTTCTGACCACAGCAACCATTTCATTCTGCCCTTTAAGAAATACCAAATGAAAAGTATCTCTTCTGGATGTAAACTATTCATTCTAATATTCCATTTTATGTCTTTGACAGATGGCCTGACATTATTCATGGAAAAGAAAAAAAAAGTCCCCCAAAATTATGACTTTTATCCTCAGTTATTTGTAGATACAGATTTTAAAAGAATTCTTTTTATATATGCTGCCTGCTTTCTTACTATTAAAGAGAAAATGTTGAAAGAAAATCTGTATCTAGCATTTTATGCTAAACACAGTTTTATTTCCAAAATGTTTGAAAAGTGATGATTGAACAGGCTGTAATACTAGGTTAAGTTGCCTATATTTTATCAGCAATGTTTTGGTGAAAAAATTGCTTCCTTTAATAACAGACTGTAGACTGTTCCCACAGTATATGTTTTGTATGGACATGTTTTGGTATATCACTGAATAAGTAAAATCTCAGTCTATGTATCACCCCATAAAATGATGTTGTTTTGCTGCAAATCCATGGATTTTAGTCAACCATTTGCTTCTTTTGGGATGTCTGTGGAAAAGCATGTTGTAATTGAGCAATCAGTCCTTACTGAGAAGGAACAAAGCCTTGTTCTGTGGCAAACAATCTGGAGAGAGGTCTCAATACGGATGGTGCAATGGGAAGATGAACCACAGCCCCTGTAAAACACTGCAGTTTGAAGTAATAATGAGTTTTGGTACTTTTTTTGTAGTGATTTGAATTACTTTTCTCGAACTAATAAATGAATAAATACAAACATAAAAGGGACTCCTGTATTTGCTGCAAGGAATACAAGGGCTTTGTCAGTTTTCCAGCTACTGCCACATCTGTCATGTAGTGCAGAGATACCCATTTCCCTGAGATAATTAATTAAGCCAGATATAGCAATCTGGACACCAGCATAGATTTATTTATTCTGCCTCTCAATCTGTTACATCTGTCATCCTTGCAAAACTGATTGCAGTGCTCAGTACCAGGAGAGGGGAGCTTCCACTGAAAAAAAAAAAAAATCACTGAACCCTCTCTGTGTCCTGTTGTATTCACTGAGACAGTGCTGTTCTTTACCTCAGGAAAAAGCAAAACAAACACTTTGACCTGATCATTCACATCCTTAACTCCAAAAAGCTTTCAGCACAAAGCCTCTAAATTTGAACTGGGAACTCCTTGTCTACCAGAGGTGAAAAGACTTAGTAACTTGAAGTAGAGAGTGTAATCTGTTTATTTTTTGTAGGTTGGGAAAACAATATTGTATTTACATAATATTTCATTTACACTTGTCATACACACAATTCAGGATTATATTCCTTTCCTTCTTTTCCCAGCAGAATTCAAATAAAGCTTTTAAGTATTTTCTACCTTATATCATCATTTACAGCTGAGCAAAGCACATGCAAGTTCTTCTGCACCAATTTGCTATTTGTTATTCCAAACCCTCTCTGTGAGTGCAGATGACATACGACTGTGAAGCCACAGAACAAGTGCTAGATTACCACTTTGGGGAAAAATGTAGTACACAGAGTGAGGTAACACAAGATTATCTGCAGGCTTTAAGGACCACTCAGAGCTTCAGCCTGTAAGGTCCTCTTGTAAGTGTGTGAGGGGTACTTCAATTTCAGGAGGACTAAGGGCTGACACTGAATTTTTTACCAGAACATACTGAGCCAAGAGCATTCTACTCCAAAATTAATTAAGAATTACCTTTTCCATATACTTCAACAGGCTTTGCTCCAACACTGTCATACTTTCCATACACTCCCTATCTGTCCTCATCTGTTTCCAAACTGACAAGCTTCTACTCCAACATTTGGCTTGCTGTTTGCCATTAGCATTCTTAATAATTTTCCAGGACTGAAATTTTAAAACCCCAAGTAAATCTCAAATTAATGTTCTCGGGTGTCATTTGCACATGACACTAACATTGATAGCACATTGTTAAATACAGTTATAGCTCTACATGAAGAGCAGTTTGTCTATGCACCTAAAACCTCTTTAGAGGATTTTTAATCACTGCAGTATTCTTACTTGTTGATAATGCCTGCTTTTATAAATGTGTATTAATTTATATTAGTTTTCACTAATTTTATCCAATTGCTAGTTAATCACAGCAGAATTCTGCTTTATTGATGGCTTTCTGTCTTGATGGCTGCCATGCCTATATTCTTCTGCCTTCGTGCTCTGATTCAGCGAAGAAGATACACGTAGTAGCTTCCTCTGAGAGCAGCCAGAAAATTATTCTGAAGAGTAATGGAGAGACAGACAAAATACAGCAGCTCCAAACAGCACTTTCAAACCCAAAGGGCACTGGTAGTTGGAAAGGATGGAATATCAGAAGGATATGCTGACATGAACTTTGCTGTAGCTCTGTAAGAAACCCGTAGGTAGGAGAGGAGTGACAATTAAGTCTGTTTCACTTTTTTTAACAGTGACATGTCCTTTTAGAATGAAGTATACACATTATTATAAGTAAAAGGATCTGGAACTGGAATTCATAGAAACAAAAAAATCACAGAATAGTTGAGAAAGAGATATCTGGAGGTCATCTGGTCTAATGCCCCTTCTCAAACAGGACTACTGAAAGTCCCTTGCCCAGGACCATGTCCAGAAGGCCTTTGAATATCTCCAGGGTCGGATGCTCCACAGCCTCTTTTGAAAATCTGTGCTAGTGCCTGACCATCCTCATAGTATGCAGTGCTGTTTTATATTTGGTAACAACCCCATGTGGGCTTGATACAACTGCTCGTGAGCCTTGGTGAGGCTGGAATCAAGTTTCTTCTAATTCTGCTGATCTGCTCTGTCTGTTTGAAGCCTATGATCGCAGTCAAGGAATCTCTTCATAGCAAAGAAAAAGAATGCAAGAATTTAAAGTGCAGGGTCATGCACCTGGGTTGGAGCAATCCCTGCTATCAACACAAAGCAGGGGGTGAAGGGATAGAGAGCAGCCCTACAGAGAAGAACTTGAGGGTTCTGCAGGGTGAGAAGCATTGTACCTCTTCTTGTGTTTGATTATAGTAAAAGCCAAGAAATTTTAAGAAGAAAATTTGAAATAAAAAAATTATCCTTACTTGTTTCTCTGTCTACCAATTAATTCCCATATATATATGTGTACATGTATAAATAAAGGTAAATAAAGTTTGCTGTATGTAAACAAGCTGCACATGAACTACTTTCTCTTCAGTGCTAAGTTTATTTGCAATTTTGATTATTTGTTTTTGACAGGTAACAATGCCATTAATTTAAGCTTCATCTTGAATGAGAACACAGAAGAAATAAGGAGATTCAAAACAGGCCTAAACCAGTCTATTGGTAATATAATGTAATGATCCACTTGGGGGGGATGATGAGTTGCTCATATGACAATGATGTGTAATACTGCACAGCTATTAATTAAGAGGAAGAAATTTGATTGTAGTATGGGTCACAAAAGGAAGCAACTCCCAAGCCCATTTGTTTATGACCTTTCTGTGAGGTACATGTATGTGTATGTACCACAGATGGAAAAAAAGGAGATACATTCCTTGGTTTTCCTTTAAAATCCATTTAGGATTCAATTAAGGAAAAGTTTACTAGTGCAGAATTGTAAATTTCCTTGATCATAGCACCATTGGGATTTGCCATGATGCAAGTACCTAAGTGGTTGTCCATCAACAGCTTCCAGTACAGTAAATTTCCTACTGATCAGATGCTCAAGTGATGTAAATGGCATAGTTAAATCTATTTCAGTGGTTCTATGCCAATGTATAGCAAGCAAGACTTCAAGTAGCCTTGGCTTTTCATATGAGCACCTGTAAAACCCTTCTTACTTCAGCAGACTCCCTGAAATGCAAATACTTAGCTAGTAACATTTCTAGAAGCTTCATTTTTTAGTCGTCAGCATTACAGTTGTGAAAACACCCTCTAGAGGTCCATATTTTTTAAGGCTCTAGAAAATTGTCATTATGAGAGTGGCAACCCTTTTTTTTTTAACTTCAGTCTGAATACTATTTTGAAATAGGAAGAAAGAGTCTCAAGTTGCAACTTCAAGTTGCCAAAAGTGTGGTTTCTTATATTCTTATTATGGAAAAAAAAATCTGGTATAGTTTAAATTGACATCCAAAGGACTGAGTCTTGCATTTTGAATTTGTGTCCAAATATGATAAAAGGGTCACAGTAGGGAAGTGTCACTGATAGATTCAGGCCTTTTCTGCCTGAGAAGGTTTAAATTTTAAAGTTGCTACTATCAGATTTACTTTTCCTGATTTACTCTAGCAATATACTTGCCACAAAAGTTTACTTATTTCATGGAAGTGTAAAATACAGACAGTCGTGTTTGTCATCAAAACACCTGAGAAAACTTTTGTTAACTATGAATTATTAAGATAATCTCCTTCCTAGCAGCATAATGGTTGAAGATATTAGACTCACAACCAAGAAAACAAAACAAAAACATTCTAGCCTCTGTTTATACACCATGACAGTAAGACATTTTAATAACCAAGAATGTATATGCATGAGGCTCCACAATAAAATGGTCTAAAATCCAGTGCAATTTGTGGTATCCATCACACTCACACAGCCATCCGTACCTCAATTTTGTTGCATATTTTGCTACACTATTCTCTACTTGTTTTGTTTAGTTAACTTGCTTTTTTGCCCTTTTGTTGTTCTTTTTGTTTTGTTTTGTTTGTTCATTTTGTTTTTCTTTTGTTTTGTTTTCCTGTTTAATGGCTAAAAATGTAACAGATACTTGGTATGTAAAAAAGAAAAGTTATGCTTCTTGACTGATAAAGTTAACAGGTAAAGAATGAACAGCTTTTGTTTAAATGTTTACTGCTTTCTTACCACTTACATTAATTCAACAAAATTCTTACAAAACAACACACATTTATGCACACACCCCACACATTGTACCTTCATACTATACAATACAAATATAAAACATATATATTTAAACATGTGTTGTTATAATTAAAGATTCTTAAAAATTGGACCTGTAAGAAGGTACCATGATGACTTCACTGAAGGTATTCTCCTAAGTCATGCTTTACCACAGTTCTAAGAGTTTAAAGCAATTGCAGTATTTCACTGAGACCTCATTTTTCAGACTGTGCTCTAGTTATAGTGCTGAATGAATTCCTGACACAGAACAGTCCACAAAGTATGGGAGTGGTAAAAGAAAGGGCTTTTTGTTGTTACTCTGGAACAGAACAAAACTGGAAATGTTTAATGGACTGAATAAAATATCCTAAGGGATGATGAAATGTGACCTGTTAACTAGTATGAAATAGTGCATTTTTCCCTCTTGTTAACAGACTTGATAAAACATTGCTGGAGAATCAAAGCCAATCATTTTCTGATCTTTGATGCTAGGGGGCAATTTAACTTCTTCCCACAAAACCATGGGGGTGAAATGTCAAGATAAAACCACTGCCACACAGAAACAGGTGCACTATCCTCTTGACCTGTGGGACTACAGAGGCTTGCTGTAGGATTGGCTCACCATAAAGGCATTGAAGAGGTGTGAGCAAATTCACTTCCAGGGTGACAGCCCCTTGGGCAAGGGACATCACTCGTGTGGCGATTCTTCCTTCTCAGTCTTTTTTTTCCAATTCTGTCAGAGTGGAGCTTTGGTTCACAGGTTCATGACCAAAGTTAATTCTTCCACCTAATGTGGAATTCTGTGGGCAACAATACCTCTGGTTCCCGTAGTGAAAAAGGACAGAAAAACTTAAAATAGAATGGCCATCAGATAATATCTTCACTGAAAGAAACACTACCTGCACAAACAGTATTTACACTAATGTTTGCCCCCTTATTATTAATATAAATATGTTCATGCATTATATATAAATATGTATAAGAACAAATACTAGGAACAATATGTATTACATATATATACATATATATTACAACATATATTACATATATACACGATAAAATAAATCAAACTTTATTTAGACACATACATTTAGACACATACACAGAATCACACATACCTTCCTGGTTTGAAAATGCAGATGCTTGAAGAAGTACATGATCTTATTTACTGAATATGTCCACTAAATTTAATATATATATAAATAAAAAATTCAAATCATGCTTATGTACAAATATCTGCAAATATATAAATATCTGTACTGTACTGTCATATACATTTAATAATTTGATCTTTTTGTCCTTGCTTCTAATAAAAGAAGCTTACCTTACCATGGGTGACGATAATGTAAAGAATACCTCCGGTGTTTCCACCAAAACTAGAGAAACAATGGATGAAAAACTCTTCAGAGTTGAGCTGATGCTCCTGTTGAGTTTGTGTAACATGCTAACCATTCATTCCTAACCAAAACTTTCACATAACTGGCCTCCTGAGCTGGTTGATGGGGTCAAGGAGCAGTGTTGTACTCCTGAAATCCATGTGGAATTAGTTCGAGACTTGTTGAGTCACTTGGATATTCACAAGTCCATGGGACCTGATGGGATTCATCCTAGGGTGCTGAAAGAGCTGGCAGATGAGCTGGCCAAGCCTCTCTCCATCATTTTCCACCAGTCCTGGCTCACTGGAGAGGTCCCAGAAGACTGGAAACTGGCCAATGTGACGTCCATCCACAAGAAGGGACGAACAGAAGAACCTGGGAACTCCAGGCCTGTCAGCCTGACCTCAGTGCCAGGGAAAATCATGGAGCAGATTGTCTTGGGGGCAATCACTGCATACCTGAAGGATAGCCAAGGAATCAGGCCCAGCCAACATGGATTTAGGAAGGGCAGGTCCTGCCTCACCAACCTGATCTCCTTCTATGATCAGGTGACCCGCCTGGTGGACATGGGAAAGGCTGTGGATGTAGTCTCCCTGGACTTCAGCAAGGTCTTTGACACTGTCCCCCACAGCAAACTCTTGGCCAAACTGGCAGCTTGTGGCTTGGACAGCAGCACTCTGTGCTGGGTTAGGAACTGGCTGGAGGGCAGAGCCCAGAGAGTGGTGGTGAATGGTGACACTGCCAGCTGGCAGCCTGTCACTAGTGGTGTCCCCAGGGATCAGTGCTGGGCCCCATCCTGTTCAATATCTTTATTGATGATCTGGATGAGGGGATTGAGTCCATCATCAGTAAATTTGCAGATGACACCAAGCTGGGAGCAGGTGTTGATCTGTTGGAGGGCAGGAGGGCTCTGCAGAGGGACCTTGACAGGCTGGACAGATGGGCAGAGTCCAACAGGATGGCATTCAACAAGTCCAAGTGCCGGGTGCTGCACTTCGGCCACAACAACCCCATGCAGAGCTACAGGCTGGGGTCAGAGTGGCTGGAGAGCAGCCAGGTGGAAAGGGACCTGGGGGTACTGGTTGACAGCAGCTGAACATGAGCCAGCAGTGTGCCCAGGTGGCCAAGAGAGCCAATGGCACCCTGGCCTGCATCAGGAATAGTTTGGCCAGCAGGAGCAGGGAGGTCATTGTACCCCTGTACACAGCACTGGTTAGGCCACACCTTGAGTACTGTGTCCAGTTCTGGGCCCCTCAGTTTAGGAAAGATGTTGAATTGCTGGAGCATGTCCAGAGAAGGGCAATGAGGCTGGTGAGAGGCCTTGAACACAAGCCCTATGAGGAGAGGCTGAGGGAGCTGGGACTGTTTAGCCTGGAGAAGAGGAGGCTCAGGGGAGACCTCATTGCTGTCTACAACTACCTGAAGGGAGGTTGTAGCCAGGAGAGGGTTGGTCTCTTCTCCCAGGCAACCAGCAGCAGAACAAGAGGACACGGTCTCAAGCTGTGCCAGGGGAGGTTTAGGCTGGAGGTGAGGAGAAAGTTCTTCACAGAGAGAGTGGTTGGCCATTGGAATGTGCTGCCCAGGGAGGTGGTGGAGTCACCATCCCTGGAGGTGTTCAAGAGGGGATTGGACGTGGCACTTGGTGCCATGGTTTAGATAGGCATGAGGTGTAGGGTGACAGGTTGGACTCGATGATCCTTGAGGTCTCTTCCAACCTTCTTGATTCTTGATTCTTGATCTTTGTACTTAGTGGTAAAAACAGTTCGTGCAGACACATTTTGCAAAAGCTTTCTGTTGGAAACCTCTCTCCGCTTTCTCTTTTGGTTCTCTCTCCCCTGACCCAGAAAAATATGACTGGCAGGCCGCTTTTTCTGATTCCTGTTCATACCTTAGAAAAGGAAATGATGGAAATTCTGGGTCAGTTTCCATGACTGTATGCTAATATGCCCTTTGCTTTCAATGTCACTGAGGATGATGACTCAAGGTACAAAGTGATGTGAGAATCAGGACCAGATGTCTAGAAGACTTGTAGATGATGGTGCAATCAACCTACATTTGTGAGATCATATGATTTTATTATTCCATTTCAAGTGAATATTGGAGTGGTAATTCTTGACAAACTATGGGATTCATAACAATCTGACTAGCAAACTTCAGAGCGAAGTGTCTTGTCTCTCATAAACAATGTGACTTAAAACCCTAAGATGATGGAATGGAAAAGAGCATGTAGAAAATTAGTACTATTGTTCACATCTGATTAAAGATAAAAGAAGAGAGAAGAAGTGAAAAGAAAATGATTTTATTTTTTTTTTAATCTGATAGGGCCTTGATTAAGTGATCAAATGATAGGAATAAATGGTAAAGCATTAAACTTCAAATTAAAGCAAAGTGAGTTTCACGAGATACACTTGCTTTATATCAATAATTCATACCATATTGTTATTATCAAAAGATAGCATTACTTCATAAAAATGAAATCTAATCAGGACATTACTTAATTACAGGGTGTGTTAAAGGGTGGTAGATGAATAGAGATGGAATTAAGCAAGTGTATATTTCTTGAAGATAGTTTGAGAGCTTTTTTTTTTTTTTTTTCCCTTCATATACAGGATATAAACTCAAGTTATCATTCCAGGATTGCTCTCTGAAGAAAGTTTTGAGACAAAATATGTTCTGAATTTTTCAGTATGATTACAAGGAAGTACAGGAGCCATGAGTATTTTTATGCTGAACATGCTGGGCCAAATGAAGTCTATAAAAAATGCTGACAGTCAAGATTGGTAGTATTTATTCTGTAGCTTGTGCTAGTTGCCTTAATATCCAAGAGAAAATGACTGGGTAGAAGTTCAGCTCAGATAGCTGGTTCTTTCTGGGGTCATCTTTTTTTAAAGTTACTGTGTAAAGAAGAGGTGTTTTTTTGAAAGACATAAGAAAATTTGTCTTCCAAGTCACCTATAACAATCAGAAGTGGAGTTATACAACTGTCACTACCATTGGTATGCTTTCCTTCTCCTCCAGCACTGAGCAAGATGCAGAGAAGAATAAGGCCACTGGAGACTGGATGCTGGAGGGGGAAATGGATGGAAATGTATGTTCCCACCACACTGCCATTCCTTCTCCCCATTGTACTGTGATGGCACAATCCATCACTAAGGGGGCTGTTTCTATTAACTCTAGTGGGATTATCCATTACTACAGCAGTAAAATGATAGGAAAGTGACAGTCCCACCTCCACAAAAAAAGATCTGCATCAGTTCATTTTGCAAGGTCTTATATACGCTTTGAGAGTGGGTAGGGAACAACAAAGCTTTCCTTGTCTTCTGGATTTTGCCTCTACCATTGTGTAGCTGTGTTAAAAGTGTACACATCTGTGTGCAAAGATTCAGACAATCTCCTGTAGCTAATTGTCATGGTTAATAACTCGATTCTGATATTTCTGAACAAAGCATTATAAAGCTTGTCTTTTAGCCTGAAGCAGGTAACAATGTTGTATGAGTGACATTCTGACCTCTGTCTTAATTATGAAGAAAACTAGGGACTTTGATACTATAATGTTTCATCAGGAAAGCTGAATGGGTGCCAGTGTGGGATGACAGTACAGAAGAATGTATCATCAGTGATCATAGCAGTGTCTGTCTCTTTCAAGGAATTTGCAAGGAGAGAACGGTTTATAATAAATTATTCTTCTTAGCTGCCTACACTGCAACACTTTTCCCATATACTATATATTCCTTTGTGCTTCTGTGCTTCATACACGTTCCAAAAGACATGAAAGTTCCTCCACTTTCGGTTTCTAATAGATGGTTTGAGCCACATAAGATGTAACTCAGCCTGATAAGAAAAGATGATCAGTTATTAGTCATTCAGAAACAGGAAGCATTTCAGTTTTCACACTGATTAAAATCTTGAGAGCATCTTAATTCCAGTGGGACAGAAATTCACTTAGATTTGCAGAACATGTCCATCATGGAATATATGTAATGAGGTTTTGTATGTCTCAGTGCCTGTTTCTACAGCTAGTACTTTTCAAAGTTGAATTTTCAGAATAAATAAATGTATCTTGCCTCGTTTCAAAGTGTAAGCAATGTTAGCAAGACATTGTGGACAATTTAACTTTATGCTACATTAGTTCATGGATTTGCCTGTGGGTCATGAGTTACAGGCCACTTGAAAACAGGCTGTAAAATCACTAGCATGCTCAGCTAGTTCAGCTGCTATACTGATGTATCCTGGAAACTTCATCTTGTGCTGTCACTGGGGGGTTATGTCCCACTGGATAATTGCAATTGCCTGGTTCTCAGTGGGTGCTGCACATTGGTGGAGGAGAGCCTCAGCTCCTGTTTTGTTTTATCTTTAATGCACTTTAAAAAGGTCTGGGTGTTGGGGTTAATCTTTATGTGAGCTCAAAGCCATTAAGTCAGTCTCTTGTGCTAATTTTGTGGGTTTTGTGGTTCTGCAGGTAAATAGACTTAAAAAAAATTCTAAACTGTTAATTGAATAGCAAAATCCCTTCCTTCCTTCACAGACCTTTGAGACTACTCAGAGAGCCTGTACTACTGTAAAAACCTTGCAGCATTTGTCCTCAGAGAAATATAAAATTGCTGCCATTTTTCTTTTGCAAGCAAACTTTAAAGAAAATGACAACATTCCTAATTCAGAAGCAAGACTTGCTATTGCTCCTGCTTCAAAACAAAACGAAACAATGTTCAGATCGGCAAGGGCACTCTAGCCCCTTTGATCCAACTCAGAGCCTCAGGTTCATAAATAATCTCATACCACAGCTATAGATACTGAAGCAACAATGAAATACCAACCTGTGACTTTTGGAAACGCTGTTTGAAACTCAGTTCCTCAAGAAGTACACCTTAACAATGAAAACCGTCCCAGATGAAGATTGTATTGGCTATGACCCATTAATAAAACATAACTGCTTACAAATATTGATCTAATAAAAATTATTACTGCTGTTTTTTTCAAGGCATTCCAGAGAATGCACATGCATATTTTCCCCCTATTTTAATACATATTGTCTATTATCTGCCTTGAAAATTGAAATTCATACTCATAACTATCTCCCTAAGCTACTTCAGCAAATTCAGATTGCTGTGAAATTTAACATTAATTCCTACATTATGTATCAGAGACAGAGAAGGGATGTATTTTTGTCCTCTTTAATAAGTCTTTAGGAAAGTAATTCAAGGCAAACAAATATTTATTGTACTAATCTATAAACACAGGGGAAAAATAAAACTGTGCCAGCTGTAATAAGATTGTTAAATATATATGATAGCCAAATTACATAGTTAGTAGGAGAAACTTTATAATTACTTACTGGGGGTAAAAAAGGTGGAAAATACTTTTAAAACTGAAGAACTTTCATACTTAACTTTCCTAGTCACTAAGGAATGATAGATTAGTTGTGGTAATAAGTCTGTCAAATGTTACCAGCCAACTGAAAACCACTCTCAAAATTTCCATAAAGAAAACCTACAGTCTATTAAAAGATGTATAAAACTCTGGACCATTTCTCTTGCCAGAAATTCCAAGAGAGAAACAACTGAGACACATGTATTTTAAATGCAAATTTCCTGAGAAACCATTATCACCATATACCAGCTGAGCAGGTCTTTAGTATTCTCTCTGAAATTACCAATTGAATAAAATGAGGGATTGTTTGCTTGTTTTGAAAAATATAGGAATATGGGAAGGCCTGAAGTAAGCAAGCTTGCTTAAGCCCTAGGCAGCCATGTAAATTACTCTGTAATTACATTAGTTTCAGAAGCAACTTTGCTCAGGTTAGATGTAGGTATCTGACTATGGAGGTGATAACCCTGAACCTGCAGACTTACCTGAGGTGATGGAGACAGTGACTTCCAGGTGGTGCTTATTCAAAATCTTGTGATGTTGAAAGGCAGGTACAACCTGTAACTCCTGTGAGATGTGTATCATGAAGGATAGCAATTAAAATTGCAATAGTTTTATTTGAGCGTGTAGTTTATGCTGCAAAAGTGGCTATAAAAGGAGCTATCCTCCTGAGGTCACTTATTTGTTTGCATATAAGTATGCATCCTAATTTATTTATCACAGAAGGCAACACAGTAACCTAGCTGAATCTAACATTAAACATTCCTGGATAGGTATACTTAATGTTAAATGCTAGGTAATGTCATGAAATTTTTACTAATTTTATATGATTACAGCATTAGGTAGCTGAAATACAGTGGCAATGAAGGTCACATATTCACAGCTGTCTAAAAATTTATCCACTGTATTTCAAACCAGAGGTACTTATGAAACACACATATTATGGAATGTAGATTGCAGCCGTTTCTGAAGACAGAATTTATAATCCATTTGGTTATATAAAAAGCACCGATATTTACCAGAATTAGCATTATAGTCAGTCCCATTTTGATAATTATAGCTGTCAGCGTTCATATAGAATGTCCCGTGCAGATGGAAGCTTGAAAATCAGATTTTGATTACTTTTCAAGATGAATGTTATGCAAAACTGCAGCAGCAGAATGGTAACTGTGGTTTTAAAGACCATTGACTGGACACCTAGTGTATTTAAAACCTTTTCCCTCTTGGTTTGCATATTGTGGCTGGTTTGTAGCCTGAGAAGTAAGGAAGATACAGTCGTACTTACGACTCTGCCATTAATTCAATGAACTGGTTTTGGCACATAAAATCAAACAATTAACTCAACCAGTTTTGGCACACAAAACAGAATGATTATTACCCACAATAATCTAAAACTAATACTTTCCACATCATCTTGGCTAATCAACACTAGCTAAAAATGTTTTCTTTGGTAAAATGTTACATTAAAAGTTCATAGTAAAATAAAGCAATAAAATTTGTTAAAATGGTTGAGGTTTTGCATGCAGTTTTTCAAAGAACTCTGTCATTAATGTAAATGTTTAACGGGTTAACTGCTTTCCAAGTAGAAGCAGAAAGAGAAATTGTTAGGAAATGTATTAACAAATCAAAAAGCTAGTTAAACTATTTTCTCAAATTGTACATTTACTTGAAATAATAACTTTATATTAATTTTCAAGCTGAGGTTAACAATGTTCTTCATTTCATCAAAGAGAAAACTCTTTCATTGTCATCAACACTGGACCAGTTTGTGTGAAAGCATAATGAATGCAAGGCGAAAAGTAAATTTTATATAAGTTACTGATAAATAAAGACTTTACAAAATTGAAAGCATGAATAATTTTGTAATTATTTTATTTCTGTGGGGAATTTAAGGTCATGACCCCATTTCACCCGGGTTGGAATAATGAATAGATTTAAAGTCATCAGGTATCAAATCACACTTGTCAAGAATAAAGAAGCCTTCATTGCTTAAGGAAATGATCTTTCAGAAGGAAGAAAGAAGGATGCAAAATGTTTCTTTATCATGATATTGCACCAAAAAAAGGCTTGATAAACAAAGCATCAGCTAAGAGCAGCAGAGAGGTGGAGCCTACACACTCCTTCAAAGTCAGAGTTGAACAATAGCATTTTGACATTGAGTTTTAAGCTGCATTTTTATATAGACACAGAAAATCTTCAACCATCACAATTGCATGTTACATTTGTATTCATGCAATTAATAATAACTATAATATGTTTTTTTCCTCATAAATATTTGCCACTAATATTATTTTATCTTCCCATGCAATGGGAACAGGCACATTTTAAGTAAAAATACAAGTTATAAGGAAACTTTGGGAGAGTCAAGAGATAAATATTCTACCCATGGATAAAAGAAACCAACAGCTGACTGAGCAATTATTTTGGATCACAAAAGAGACCTATTTTTTTCAATAACAATCATGAACACTGTAGGGAAGAAGCTTTTCCTCTTATCAGACTGCTGTGATATATATAAATGGTGTTTGGAACAGGCAATTACCTCACCCATATATAAGGTTATATTTTAGCTGTTGACTTAGATATTGCTCCTTCCAATAA
Organism: Indicator indicator; assembly: GCF_027791375.1. Taxonomy (NCBI): domain Eukaryota; kingdom Metazoa; phylum Chordata; class Aves; order Piciformes; family Indicatoridae; genus Indicator; species Indicator indicator. Next base: position 79,906,006 of record NC_072053.1, read on the forward strand.
CTCTGATAGTGTATATGTACCAAACAACCTCTAGCTCAGATCTAATTAAATTTACTTCTTAGTAAAAATGTTCACAGGACTAGGGCTTAGTTTTTTCCTTTAGAATATAAATATTATTTCAAATTTGTATTTTCCTAACTTTAATAACAAGCTTGTGAGAAACAAGCAGTATGGCAAACAGCAATAGATTAAGTTTGCAAAATGCAGCTATTGTTTTCGTACACAAAATGAACTCTCTTAATCATAGATAATTAATTGTTTTCCCTCTACTTACTAAAAAACATCTTTATATAAAACATGCTTTATGAGAGATAAAAGGACTTTACAAATCCTAAATATAATTGAATAATGTTGTTTTCATAGACTTTAACTCACATGCTGTCAAGCAGTAACAAATATCATGGTCTTTAGAGAAGGATGAATATTAGCATTGTAACTTTTACAAATATTTATATTATACAATAGGCCTAGAACATGCAGGTAGAAAATAATGTGCAAGTAATGACCTTTTTAAGGAATCTTAAAGAAATTGCTTGGTTCACAGAAAAAAAGCTCTGCTTTTATTTTAGATTTTGGATTTCAGGCCTGTAGGCCTTAAACTGCAAATAGGTCTAGTATTGAACAAAGGACAATTTTTCCATTGATCCTACTAAAAAATGTTTTTAGAAACTTTGGAATCTTGCACAACTTGCAAAAACCTTTTTCCCCCCCCCTGAGCTCTTTTCCTGACTCTTCCTGCTACAAAGGAAAGAATATGATCAGTAGCAGGAGCACCAATATGTTCTTTAAGAAGGTCTCTAGGATATTTGAGTGATAATCAGAAAACAGAAGATTAATTTCTCATTTAAATGGCAGGATTTTTCATCTGAAGTATTTTTGCCACATTATACTGTGGAATTAACAATTATTGTTATGTTTGTGTTTGTAGTGTGTTGCAGCTACCCATTAACAAGCATTGTCCACTGATTGACAGATGGCATGTGGTTGGAAGGGACCCTCAAAGGTATTCTTGTCCAAATCCCCTGCACTGAACAGGGGCACCTCCAAGTAGATCAGGCTGCCCAGGGCCTTATCAAGTCTGGTCTTGAACGCAAAACTGCTCGGTAAATGCTAGTAGAGGAGTTCAACTGGAGCACAAAATCTGGTGCTTGGGAGGAAATCAGGGGAATATCCAGCTGGGGAATTAGCACTCTAATTAGACTTTGTGCCTCTTCACCATTTGAAGGTAGTCACCTCTTTCTTGAGATGTACTTGTGCTAAAGCTTGCTTTACTTTTGTATTTGAGCTTCGAGAAGGCCAAATGCCAGGTCCTGCACTTGGTCACAACAACCCCAAGCAACACTACAGGCTTGGGGAATGTGGCTGGAAAGCTGTCTGGCAGAAAGGGACCTGGGGGTTCTGATGGACAAGCAACTGAATATGAGTAGTGTGCCCAAGTGGCCAAGAAAGCCAATGGCATCCTGGCTTGTATCAGAAATGCTGTGTCCAGCAGGAGTAGGGAGGTGACTGTCCCCTGATACTCAGCTCTGGTGAGGCCACACCTTGAGTATTGTGTTCAGTTTTGGGCACCTCAATGCAGGAGATGCTGGAGCCGGTGCAGAGGGCAACAAAGCTGCTGAAGGGCCTGGAGAATAAATCTAATGAAGAGCAACCGAAGAAGCTGGGGATATTTGGAAAAGAGGAGGGTGAGGAGAGACCTCATTGCTCTTTACAACTCCTGAAAGGATATTGTGGAGAAGCTGGTGCTGGTCTCTTCTCCCAGGTAATTAGTGATAGAACAAGAAGGAATGGCCTCAAGATGTGCCTGAGTAGGTTTAGACTGGACATTAGAAAAAACTTTTTCACAGCAAGAGTGGTCAGGCATTGGAATGTGCTGCCCAGGGAGGTGGTTGAGTCACCAACCCTGGATGTGTTTAAAGGTTGTTTGGATGTGGTGCTTGGGGATATGGTTTAGGGGTGAAACTTACAGAGTCATCAGTTGGACTTGGCGGTCCTGAGGGTCTTTTCCAACCTGCATGTTTCTGTGATTCTGTGATAGCAAGCTACTATAAATATAGCAGGCACTCAATTAATGAAACTTTTTTAACATTGCCCCTGTGAAGAGCCACTGAGTAGATGCCTAAATGTAGCAGATATTTACTGTTCAAATACAGAAATTATCTAGTCCAAGCAACACTACAGGCCTGGGGAGTGTGGCTGGAAAGCTGTCTGGCAGAAAGGGACCTGGGGGTTCTGATGGACAAGCAGCTGAATATGAGCAAGCAGTGTGCCCAGGTGGCCAAGAAAGCCAATGGCATCCTGGCTTGGATCAGAAACTCTGTGCCCAGCAGGAGTAGGGATGTGATTGTGCCCTGGTACTCAGCTCTGGTGAGGCCACACCTTGAGTATTGTGTCCAGTTTTGGGCACCTCAATGCAGGAGAGATGTGGAGATGCTGGAGCCAGTGCAGAGGGCAACAAAGCTGCTGAAGGGCCTGGAGAATAAATCTAATGAAGAGCAACCGAAGAAGCTGGGGATGTTTGGAAAAGAGGAGGGTGAGGGGAGACCTTATTGCTCTGTACAACTCCTGAAAGGTCTCTTCTCCCAGGTAATTAGCGATAGAACAAGAGGGAATGGCCTCAAGGTGCTACTGGGTAGGTTTAGACTGGACATTAGGAAAAATTTTTCATGGAAAGAGTGGTCAGGGATTGGAATGTGCTGCCCAGGGAGGTGGTGGAGTCACCAACCCTGGATGTGTTTAAAGGTATTTTGGATATAGTGCTTGAGGATATTGTTTAGTGGTGAACCCTAAAGAGTAGGGTTATCAGTTGGACTTGGTGATCCTGAGGGTCTTTTCCAATGTTTCAATGTGTGGTTCCATGATTCTGTGATTGTAGAAAGAGTCTGGAGACCAGGTACCATTTTGGATCTTTATTTTTATTGATGTAGGTGGTGGAAGATGCTGGAACAGGCAAATAAGAGATTTTCTCACGTAGTTCCTCTGCCTGGAAACAGGATCACCATTAGTTCTTCTGAAGTAAATTTAGCTATCCTTATCTTAGAGGTTTTCTCTGGTTCACAGATAATAGGTCCATCATGTTGAGGAACTTCTTTCTGCTTCACAAGAAGGTAGTTACAATAAAATATGCGATGTTCTAAGGTGCTAATTGCTACCTTCTCACACAAAAACAAGTGCAAGAAAACAGAATGAAGCTGACAAGGTTTATCTCATGATCTCAAAAGCTGCATGTCTGGCTGCTCAACAGTACTTTTCACAGGGGCTAAGAGATAACCTGTATGTATTGGCATGGAACCAAATATATGTATGCAGAAAGCACTACAACTGACTCTGTTTCTGATGCAAGACAGTACAAAAATTACTGTTCCATTTGCTGCAGATACAGCTTCAGTTTCATTTTTAAAAAGTATAGCATGCTTTAAAGGCTTATGTTGTATGTCTTTTTTCTAGCAATCTGAGAAATAAAACACTGAGCTATAGCAACAGCTTTTGTTGATGCAGTACTAGTCATGAGAACAGTTATACTTGATGCCTGTTTAAAGACTTCTGACTGAATAACTCAACAGAAGTTACAAACATCAAGAAGGCTTTCACATTTTTTCAGCAGGCATGGACTGTGAAAACTAGAATTAAAAAACATTAATTCTGGGAAATTATATTCCCCCCTTTTTATGGCATAATATTGATAAAGAACCTGTTTGAAATAAGAATTTTCTGGAACAAAAAGCTAAGATTTTTTTTAAAGTATTCTGATATTTTAAAATGCAAAATAAAAATAAAATAAATTAATATTAAAGAAAATAAATCATGGTGGTCTGGTAAAGAGATCTTGTTACTCATTCATATTTGACTGTAAATGGCTTCATTCTTTTTAGCTGTTGTTGCTGGTCTTTGTGAAACCTTTTCTAAAATTACAGCATTTGAAGAATCCATCAATATTATAAACTACATCTCTATATTTGTTTAAGAAGATTTTCTTGCTGAAGGTTGAGTTGAAATATAACAAGCCTTTGAACACACTGATTAAGTAGCTGGCTAACACCTTGACAATGACATACAGATCCTTCTCATAACAATTTTTCTTTCTAGCTTTGAGACTTTCTTAGAAATACCGTTAAACTACAGGAAGCATCCTTAGAATCAACTGGGTAGAAACTCTGTGGAATGAATGCCTTTATAACCTTTCAGTCTTTGCAATTTTACAAAGCATTCCTTGTATTAAAGTTACTTATCACAAACTATTATTAAACTGACAAGCCATTAAAATGTAACAATTAAATAACGTCACACTTTTAAATATTATCTTTACTTCTGATTCACTCCTGTAAATGAACAATGTGACAAACTGCACTGCAGTGACCTGACACAAAGCATGTAGGAGTCTCTGGGGTGTATTTCCATTAACTGTTAAAGGTTTTGCATCCAGTACTCAGATTCACTGTACAATATGTTCAATGTGAGTTGCTTGAACTTAAAATGTTCGCCATAAATTAAAACTTCACCATAAGGGTGGAGAGATGCTGGAACAGTTTGCTCAGGGAGGTAGTGGAAGCCCCATCCATGGATATTTTTAAGGACAGGTTAGATGTGGCTCTGGGCATGTGATCCTGCCCATTGCAGGGGGCTTGGAATTAGATGATTCTTGAAGTATCTTCCAACCCTGACAATTCTGTGATTCCATGAGAATGTTTGATCTTGACAATACAAACAGCATTTAGTTAGATAAAATAATAATAACATTCATTTTTTCCCCTAGCATATTAGTACCGTTTCTAGGTTTCCAGTGCCATTTTATCTTGAAAAGTAGAATAAAATGTGAGCAAATATTTTGGAAGGCTAGCTTCTAATCATAGAATCAGAATCACCAAGGCTGGAAGAGAACTTTGAGAACATTGAGTTCAACTGTAACCCAACTACCAGGACCACTAAACTCTATCCTGAAGCGCCACATCTACACACTCCTTGAACACCTCCCTGGGCAGCCTGTTCTGACCTCTCACCACTCCCTCAGTAAAGAAGCTTTTCCTAATGTCCTATCTAAACCTTCCCTGGCATAACTTAAATCCATTTCCTCTTGTCCTATTGTTAGTTACTTGGGAGAAGAGACCAACACCAGCCTCACTCCAACCTCCTTTCAGGTAGTTGCAGAGAAAGTTCTCCCTTCTATTTTCCAGACTGAACAACCCAGATCCCTCAGCTGCTCCTCATATGATTCCCTCCAAACCCCTCACCAGCCTCTGGACAGCGTCCAGGACCACAATGTTTTTTCTATTCTGAGGCACCCAGAACTGAACCCAACACTCAAACTGTGGCCTCACCAGGCCTGAGTACAGGCACACACTTCCCTAAGTTCTCATCTTGTATAGTTAAAGAGCTCACCTGTTCATGGCCAGTTACATCAAAGTATTTCAAGGGAGGTTCTGTGGCAGTTAAAATACCACTTAAAAACTATTAAAATTCAAAAGCTATAACGCACACAAATAGATTTATTTTGTTAAAAGTAACACAAGCCATGTATTTCTTGAAGCATATTGGTGGCAAATATACTTTCTCCCCAAATACTCAAAATATTATTATAAGAAAATTTGTGTAAAATGTATTTGCTGTGAATGTAGGTAGCGTAAATGCCAAACTAGACACATACTTCAAAATGAAGGCACAGATGGTTCTAATTTACTTGTTTCTTACATATCCAAACATAGCATGAATTTCAGACCATATATTCTGTTGTGCAGCTGAATGTCTTCCCCAGCTTTTGTCATCTTACATGAATTTTGTCTATATCTTTTACTAAATCCTCCAAAAAGATTAATTAAAGGCAACAATTATTTAACTTATTCCTCTGTGGCAAGCTAAGTCCTGTATTTTCCAACCATCTTTTGTAAGTTAAAAAATGGACTAAAGTTCCTGATCATTCTTCTACACAGCTTCCAGGTAAGCTGATAATATCAAAATAAGTTTATATGCAAATGTCACTGTTGGTAGATCTCCAGAAATGAAATATTTGAAGATTCAGAAACACCTGGAGTACCCAAGATGAGTAATGTGGCATATTAAGACAACTGCTTAGAAAAGCTACATAGAACACTTATATTGTTTGCATGATTAAATTAGATGCCTCTTCTTCCCTTATGTGAGATTTAGCAAGTCAAAAAATATAAAGAACTTAACAATATATATGGATTTTTTTTTTGTCTGTGCTCTAAATTCCTGTAGAGGTAAATAGAGAGAACAGATAGTAAAAACGAAAGAAATACCTCTCAGATAAAAAAGATTTGCTGTTGAAGGAATAAATCCACACGAAAAATTGTTATGCTTGTAAAACTAAGATTAGTCAGCTAAGGCCACTGTTGAAAATTGTGTGGAATATTTATAACATTTGCATACTTCACTTATTGCATCTAACACTATATTTCAATGAAACATTGTTTTTAAAGTACATTATTCTTTTTAAACAGCCTTGTGTTGTTATGCTTCTAAACCTGACGTAGCTTCTTTCTAAAGGAATAATTTATGAAGCAATCATTCCCAATCTTCCTTCATCCCATCCTCCCCTTTCTTACTAAGTCAATCAGCATACCTTGTTCCTTTTAAATTTCACCATTATGAATAAGGAAAATATCTTCACTTCTAGCCACTACTGCCTAATAAGCTGGGATGCAACTCTTGACTAAACATTGTCACTTTTGATTTTTTTTTCCTTGCTAAGTAAACACTGGGGAAAAAAAACCTTAACACCTGCAAAAAAGGGTAATTCTTTGCCAGCAGAACTTGTTCAGCATATGCTATTGGTCTTTGCCAACAAGACCAAACTCACAGAGAAAGATTTCCCTGCACTGCCTGCCTGAAGAAAATCTCTTCCTCACTGATCAGCTCCCCAGCCACACGGATCTGTCCCTTGGCACAGCAACCATGGCAGCTCCAAATGTTTCTGCTAAAAAGTGAAGAATTTGTCAAAAGCCATTATAAAATTTTGGAAGTCTTTCAGGATATTTCTGCCTTGCAGTCCAGGGGAGCCTCTACGGTTTGTGGAAAACTACTTCATGAAACTTTGACTTAGTTTGGTCTGGCTCTGATAATAACTCTGCAGAAATAAACTGAAAAAAATCAACTGAGGCTTTGTGCCTGTGTGGTTTGTTTTAACATCCATTCTGTGGTGGCTTTGCTGATATGATGACCATATCTAGCTAACATACAAAGCTAGATACATCTACAAGAAATTCAAGCATTTCTTGAGACTGTGCCAGGTGATCATGAGTGTAGAAAAAAAACATACAGACTGTTTGGGCAGAACCAACTGATAAATGTCCAGCTCCCCAGATCTTTATGTATTATCACAGGGATGAATTTAGCTGATGCTTAGCTAATAAAGTGGTATATGCTGATTCTTTGTATGACAGTTTAAACTACCACAAGTAAACTGTTTTTTATTAAGCTAATCAATATTAAATTAAGCTTCCTTGCTCTATAGGTGTATGTCAACGTATTGACGCAGGTTAAAAGGAACAGTAGGTGAGGAAGTAATAAAAAGAAATTCCACAGGCTGAGATAAGGTGTGAGTGTTTGGGGTATGGCTTTCAGATCTGCCTATCTGCATAAAGAGCTTATTTTAATACTTTTTCTCTTTCACAGTTAGTTTGGAACTCCAGTTGCAAGTTTCTAGAAAACATGAGGAAGGAACTTGGGATGGAAAGTTGGATGATGAGAAACTGTATGATAGTGTTTCATTAAAACTGAGTTGAGAAAGGGGGTAAAGAAACACCACCCATAAATACCAGCATTTTATCATTTATGATCTTTACTTCAGGAAATGTGAAATGATTCTGAAAATCAGTGATTCACAGAGATGGTAGGTAATACGTTTCTTGGCTTTTCCATCAGGAACATTCTGCTGCTGGATAAACTGGAGGAATAATTCCCCAATCCTGATTTCTTCTAACCCTTCTGTGCTGTTGCTACAAATAACCTGTGCTGTTTAACATCATGTTCAGCTGAGGATAATGTGCAGAGCAACAATAGAAACAAAAATAGCTAGTGAGACAAATTTGACTGTTCTACGGGGCTGACATTCTGCCCTGAGATTTGCTTTTGATGTGGGCAGATTTTTTACAGGCTTCAGTGCCGCTCCTATGCTTCCCATTTGCATGGATGAGTTTTCTGAAAACACACTAATTGCACAGTTGTCACTCTCCTTTATGAACTCAGTCACAGTGCTATCCCTGTCAAGGGCCTCCTGGAGCTTAAAACCTTTTTTTTCCTCCTCTCCATTGTAGTTTTAATTTCTGCACCACAAGAGTTGAAGGCCTCTCTTTTCCCAGTAATAACTCATTAGCCTCAATCTTGGATTCTCCCCAAATACTTACAACTTATTTTCTTTTCTCCCCAGTATTTCTTAAAACCTTCTGGTGCAGTTAGCACTTTGCCATCTGCTGCCTTCATGACACTGCAGTAGGGAATGACTGGTCTGAGTGATGTTTCCTGAACCATGATGAAAAGTGTATCTATGTTCCCATTTCTCACTGTGCAACTCTAACATATGATGTTCTTTCTGCTGATCTATTACTGCCTGTCTTCAATCACTAAATGTGTTATCTTTCAGGCTAGACACAGTTTAAGTGTACTCATCTCATTGTCCCTTTTCCCCTAATCCTTCTCATCTCCCTTTTCCTCTCACCAGTGAGTAATAGATAATTTCATCTGTACCTCCTGTTTCCACTCTCCATGGTTTATTTATCATGCTTTTCACGATGTCCAAGTTGACATATTTTACTCTTGGCCATCGCTTATTAACATCTTGTCATAAAGGAATGACTTTTACACCCTCTTCATAACTTTAATGCTGGGTTAGAGTTGTGGAAGAGGAGGACTATGGCGCAGCAGCTGTCTGTCTTCATCTGAAAAGAGTTTCTCTAGCAACTTCTGCTAGGTAATTCGGAGAAAAATTGTGGCAATAGGTGAGAGTTATAAATATATTGTGCTGCGGAAGTTAATTTCAAAACCATTGTGTCTTCCTTGATGATTTATGATTTCTATTGTTTTAATTGGGGTTAAATTAACAAGGTGGGAATTATAAAAATACAGTTATCTTTATTTTTCCTGAAAACCCTACCCCAAAGTTATGTACAAAACTGATTAAATTATTTACAGGTTCTATTCAGTCGTGAATTTCACCAGGATGCTTATGGGCAACTTTAGTGCAACGTAGAGAATTTAGAAAGTGGAAAAGGCTAAGCCACAAAATAGCTTCACCCCTCTAATAAAATCAGAGGCAAGCCAGGACTCCAGGGAAGCACGGGAATGCCGGTTTTACTCATGAGACCAGAAAAGGAATTTGGAGGTGGTCCCTAGGTCTTTCTTCGGTGACAGGCTCTGGAACTACAGGTTTCATAATCCGATTTGTGGATAACGTGGCTCAAATCCAAAGAAAAGGGACGGGCCAAAAATCAAAGTGTCCATAGATACGGCTGCCACGAGGGAAAACTCGCGCAGTAGCGCTCTCTGAACAGTGCAAAGAAAAGCCTCAGCTTCGCGGCGGGCAGGGAGAAAAGCCGCAGGTTTCATGGCAGGCAGGATCACTCCACCGACAGGCAGGTCCGGGGAGAAGCCAGGTCTGAGTGCTGATTTCGCCAATTTCGCCGTGAATCCAGAGCAGAGTGAGTCCAAAATGAGCAGGCCCCGAAAAATGAGCCCAGACCACTTCCTGGTCCCTCTATTTAAGATCTTCCTAGACAATTTGTCCAGTGCCAATGAATATTGGGCGCAAAGAAGTCAGCCCACCACAGTTCTGAATCCCAGAGGACTCCCCCTGTGGGTAAATACCTGTGAGGGACCTCAGCCCTGGCAGGGAGAATAGGCGACTACTACCTGTCCCCATGGGGAGGGGAAGGCAATTTCGCACCTTTGTCTTCCCCCATTCAAACCTTCACTGATGGAGGTGGGGGAAGGGGGTTTGGAGCACCCCATAACAGTTATGTAAGGAGGAGGAGGTAAGGTTACATTTTTCACTCACTTTCCTGATGGAGTCTGAACTTCATTTCCAAATGTCTTGAACTGGGTGAGAATCACAGTAGAATCTAAGTAGAAATTAGGCTTGACAACAGTATAGGATTAATAGCTTCAAGGCATCTGTCCGGAGTAGCTCTGATTTCTGTATCATTATGCTTCAATAAAGAAGCATCTGTGTGTCCATTCTGGCTGGTCTGCCTCTATTCTTTACATCCTTACATAAGGCTGTATTTGGATTAGCCTGTCAGCCCATTGCAGCCTGGACTCTCTCTGCACTCCAGGCTTTCACTGTGCCTGGGAAACCCCATGTCTGATTCTTGACACCATCACTCAATTTGCAAGTGTGAGAAAGATGTATTCTCCCAGCTGTAGGAAAGAAATGAATTCCTCTGCTGCAGAGCGTGGTTTGGTGCATACTGTAAAGTATTCAAGAACTCATTTACAAATCTCTGAGAGAAGTAATGGTACGCTAGAGTAATTGCATTGACTTTATGGACTATACTGATGGAACAGAGGGTAATTCAGGCTTTAATCCTGCACTGCTGTGATCTTTCAATATATAAGTACCATCAGTGACCCAACAATAAATTCACACACATTTGGCAGAGTTACTACTGGGTGCCATGAAGGCATGCTCATATTTAAAGCTCAAGAAGACCTTCAGTGTTTATTTCATTTACTGGCTTTGTCACTGTTGGGAGCATTTCTGCACTGATCAGGGACTAGGAGAAAACTAACCTTTAAACTCTCAGTTGCAGTCTTGGCTGTGGTTTAATATTTTAATGTAAGTGACAAAGATTTTTTTTAAAGACTTTTTTTCCCCCTCCTCTCTTATCTAGGATATTATTTGGTCTGTCAGTATCCAACTAGTCATGTTCATGACATCTTAATTTAATTTAATTTTGAATATAATGCACTAATGTAAGACTAACATATTAATGACTGGGTAACCTCTGAGAGGACACTGTATTACACAGTCTTCTACTTTTTTTTTTTTTTCCTGTAATATAAATGATGAATTTTGCTAGCTCCTTGCAGTGCACAGTAGATTCAGTTCTGATGTCATTCAGGAACTGTCTCAGAACAGGGGAAGCTCATAATCAGAAAACTATCCCTGGGGTTTTCTGTTGGTTTTGGGTTTTGTTTGTTTGTTTTGTTTTTAATTTCAAGCAGTGAATAGAATAAGACATACATACAAGTTCTTTTACTTATGAAGTCTACTAAAATTTTCACAAAAAAAAAAAAAAGAATTTAGATATGCCTTTCAATCAGTTCTGCTGACTTGTGCTACAGAAGTCCAAAAAGCTTGACTAACAGTAATTTTAGACATTTGAGAAATTTTATCCTTTTGAAGATTATAAATTTTTGAAAATTATGTTTCTTGAACTTTACAAACATTACGTCCTCAGCACTGTTGGTAAGCAGGGACAGCCTCTGTCCCAAAACTCTCCTAAAGCCATCATGAAGTATGACGAAAGTCATGAGTGTGTCAGAAGCATGTCTAAGAGATTTTACCCATACAGAGAAGATTCTTTCATTGTTAATAGAGGCTCTTGGGAAATTGAAGCTGAAACTGTGAGGGCTTCCTTTCCCAAAGTTAGACCCTCTAGCTGAGCACCACTAAGAAATTACTTTGGACCCATAGGCCATAACAGGCCAAATCTGACAGCACAAAGTAGGCTTGGTGCTAAAGTTTCCTTGAAAATTGCTTCAGCAGGGCCAGGCCCCAAGAAGTGAGCCCTTCACTATTTCATTTGCTTTGTAAGCAGAAGAGAATTTCTGCTGGCCATCATTACTCTTTATAAGCATCTTGAAGTGAATCCTTTGCGTAGGTGCTGTGCTTTCACCAACACTTCTCAGTTTGATTCTGCAGTGCAGAAATGGTCTTTGGTATAGAAATTATGACAATAGGTGATCAGATTCTCATGGTAGCATAGTCCATTCTCATGGTAGACTTTGCCCTCATATACTGGCTGGATGGCTGGGCCCAAAGAGTGATAGTTGATAGACTTAAATCCAGCTGGTGGCCAGTCCTCAGGAGTCAGTATTAGGACTACTTCTGATTAACGTCTTAATAAATGCTCTTGATGAAGAGTTAGAGTGCTCCATTAGTAAATCTGCAGATGACACCAAGTCAGGTGAGAGTGTTGATCTGCATGAGGGTAGGGAGGCTCTACAGAGAGACTTAGATTGGATCACTGGGCTGATGTCAATGGTATGTGCTTCCAGAAGGCCAAATTCTGGGTCCTGCAGTTGGGCCACAACAACCCCAAGCAATGCTACAGGCATGGGGAAGTGTGGCTGGAAAGCTGTCTGGCATAAAGGGACCCTAGGGTTCTAACTGACAAGTGGCTGAATACGAGCCAGCACTGTGCCCAGGTGGCAAAGAAAGCCAATGGCACCCTGGCTTGTATCAGAAATATGTGACCAGCAGGAGCAGGGAAGTGATTGTGCCCCTGTACTTGGCTTTGGTGAAACCACACAGTGAGTACAGTTTCAAACACCTCGCTGGAAGAGACATTGAGATGCTGCAGCAGTTGCAAAGAAGAGCAATGAAGCTGGAGAGGGGCCTAGGGGATGAGGCTTGGGAAGAGCAGCTGAGGGAACTGGGGCTGTGTAGTTTGAGGAAGACAAGGCTGAGGAGAGACCTTATTGCCCTCTACAAGTACCGTAGAGGACAATATAGAGAGGTTGGTGCTGGAGAGGCCTCAAGCTGCACCAGGGGCGGTTTAGGCTAGACATTAGGAAAGTTTTTTCTCACAGAAAGAGTGGTGAGGGATTGGAATGTGCTGCCCAGGGAGGTGGTTGAGTTACCATCCCTGGATGTGTTTAAAGGTCATTCAGATGTGGTGCTTGGGGATACAGTTTAGTGGTGAACTTTGTACAGTAGGGTTAATGGTTGGGGTCTTTTCCAGCCTGAATGATTCTGTGATTCTATGATATTATATTCTTACAATTTTCCCTATATCTTTGTGCCAGGAAGAAGACAGAAGTTATCACCTAATAAGTAAGGAATCCAAGAGATGACTAATCTCTAGGTCTGGATTTTTTTTCTGAGAATGGGCAGTATGGTTTTGGTCATCCTTTTCCATCTGCTTTTAACTAGGAAACTAAATCCTATTGTTATTATAACTCTGTGTGTTGTGAACCATCAAGGTTTTGGTTAGTTATTCCTACATACACCTTTTAATGCTTTAAATTAAAGCACCTATAGTTGGACTGAAAACCCAGTTTTTCTTCTCATAATATGTTTCTAGTTGTTAATCACACAGTTAATTTTTTTAATAAATCTGCCTTTAAGTTTGAAATTTTAATTTGTCCTGAGTAGCCCTGCTTTTGTCACTGTTAACAACAACTTGTAGTAGCAATAGTGATGATATTATCATCCTAGAAGTGAAAAGGCTTAAAATAAAAAAATAGAGAGTGAATTTATGTATATAAATCCTAAAATTTGGATTATACACATTTGCTGTACTAGTTCTCTATAGCTCCTAACCTGTAGGGAAAAAAAATCGTTGGGTTTTTTTTTTTTTATTAATCAAAAAGTTGAAGCCTTAACAATTTAGCACAATTTTTTAAAATAACAGTACAAGAAAACTTTTTTTTTAGTTGTTTTTATTGTTGCCTCAAATTTATGAAAGAGTTAGCAGATGTGTGAAATGCAAGGTATTTGGTTTACCTTCAGTAGAGAAAAAACCTCTTTTAGCTAGGGACTGCTGAGGCATAAAATGCCAGCCACCCCAAAGAGAAAATGAAGACAGACTGCTTAATTTCAGTCAGAACAGAATAGAGCCTTGGCCTGTTACTGACAAGTGTAAAGTCTTGGTTTCTCTTTCCTTCCTCAGGAGAAGTGTCTGTTGTCTGACAATATGACTGAACTCATGTGTCACTCTTTTCTTCATTGGGCAATAATTTGTTTCCCATTTCCTTTTTTCAGTCACTGAGAGAAAAGGAATCACCTTTGAGATCTCTAGCCCTCATTCAAACTTTGGCTAAATTATATTCAAGTTTGAAATAGTGCTTGCCTAAAGGCAGGATCAATGGGCACAAAAGCATCCTCGTTCTTAAAGCTGAGGCACCACACTGTGACACTGGAAAACTTTCCATTTGTCTGTGGTTTATTAACACATTTCAAAGGAGAAAAAAGTAGAAAAGAAGAAGAAAAAAGTTTTATTAAAGGGAAAGCAAAAAATCAGTAATAACTTCTGTTTAGGCAAAACAAGAAAAAGTCAAGTATTTGTAATGGAATGCAGAGTGCCATCAGTGAGGAAAGCTTTTCAATTCAGAGCCTGGGAATTTCTGTTACATTTCGTTTACAGGAATTTGCCAAAATTTCTGAATTAAGCATTTTGTGGGAACAAAGATAACAATAGTGATGATAATAGTAGTACAGTAAGGAAAAATTAATCCAATTTAGAAGTTTCTGTTCAGAACAGAGACAAAGGAGTCTTGTAAAACTTTATTTGAATAAAGGAGAGTCCATAGGACAATTCCCTGTGGGGGTCTCTCAAATTTCTGGAAGGCACAGCTTCCCTTTTATCCCAAATTCCCATACTCAGATTTCCCTCTCCCTTTCCCCATTGGCTAAGGTGCTCAGGATTTACAGTCTTTCCCAAAACGCCTACTACATGTGTCCCTGCACATGTAACCCCCCCCCCCCCCTGCATCATACATCCTATGTTCCTTTTATTTAGGTTCTCTCTGGGTGGAGAAGTTAATATTCAGTAATCTATTAAGCCTGTGCTCTGTCCTAAAAGTTCAGAAGTTCAGGCTGTGTTCAGTGTCTGCTATCTTCAGACAGACCCCTACTGATTTACAGCAAGGTTCAAGGTAAGGTACTTAGCAGGATCCATGGTCGTTTGCATACACGTATAGATAAGGTGAACTGTCTGGTTCCTCCCTTTCTATTCCAATTCTCTCTTAGCCAATTCTTCCTCTGTAAAGGCACTACCTCCTTTCAATCTCATCAACAAAAATTATAATAATGGTAATAATAATAGTTATTATAGTTTTTATTATTATCACCATCGTCATCATTATTTCATTATTGTTATAAAAACAACAACAAAACAACTACACTTAAAAAACCATAATTCCTGTTATATTAGTTATTCTAGTTATACCTTGAATTAAGCATTTTAATACTTTGGTTTCAAATGTTTATGCTGAAAATACTGTGATAGAAATTACCCCTATGTTCTGTATGATAATCAGTAAGATTTAACTATCATTGTAATTTTGGACATCAATATCAAAACATTTACACCTTCCGTTCTTCTCATCTGATTCAACCAAGATATCTTGAAACAAGAACAGACTTTGGCTTGAAAAATTACTCCCAAATTTTGACAAGCTCTGCTGTTCATTATTGAAAAGCTAGCAATTTTTTGTATGTCAGAAAGAAGGCACTGAGAATAATGGGACACATGGAAGTCACCACAGACTCAGGAATTCCCTGTCACACGCTGTCAGAGGTTGGTAGAGAGATCAAGGGAAAGCTGCTATAGTGTTTACTCTCTTCATGCAACTCTACAGGCATCTGCTCTTGAACCTTGCTAGAAAGGAAGATGATGAGCTGTTCAGTCCTTTGGTCTAACCAGTGCCAATTTCTAGTGTTTTATATAACTTCCAACACTGTTTTTCAAACCAGCACATTCTGTAGCATTATTATGACTTACATGCCTTGAAATTGTTTCTTATTTTTTTTTCCCCTGAAATATCAGATATTAATCACTGAACTAAATACTATGAGCAGTGAAGTATGAGCTTGTGGTTCCTATCTCAGCAGGGTAAAGTGGTTTTTTTTTTTTTAATCAACAAATTTATTGTGTTGTTCAACAAATATGGATGTAGCCTTCTATTTACATATGGAATTGAGCCTACTCAAAAAATGCATCATCCATTTGTCTCTTAACTTGTGAACCATGGTTACAGTAAATACCCAGGAGTGGTAAGACTACATACAAACTATTAAATAACACAAGGCAGAAGCCTTTGTATGAGCAAGGGAGTTGTTCCCCACTTCATTCTAATGTAACATGGACATCAATATCATCTTAAGTGACCTTTCCTACTGAGGACAGTCAGAAGGTAGCAACAGCAGTGATTTCACATGTTTTTGCTCTGGTTGTTCTTTTATACATGTTGTTGATTAACAAGGATCAGTAACCTAGTGAAACTGGGAGCAGTATAGACCTAATAATAGGTTGCAATTACATGAAACCACTGACAGAAAGGTAAAGTACACCTGTCTGTCTGTTGGACGTGACATTATCAAGAGAAATAATTCCACCATCAGTTATTTGTAAGAAAGGCATCTAATTTTAGCCTGTTAACAAATCAGAAAGCTGTGTGAACTTACTCTGTTTCCTTTCCCCTCATTGCACCACACTCAGTGCTGCTTTTGAAATAAGGGTGTTTGTTTGCCCATAATATGATTGTTCACAGACCCAAACAAACTGATAAAACTAAATATATTCTTCTAAATATGAAGACCTGATTGTCCATATTCAGAAATATCAAGGAGAGGCTTGTAGGACAGGCCCTATTGACTTTTACTAAGTAAATGCCATCAGATTTAAAGCTAAACCAAAGCATCAAATAAAGAGTCAACAGCCTCTCTGCTTTGGCACCTCTCTTTTTTTTATGCACTGAGCCCTTCTGTGGTACAGTAGGTGTATGCCCATAAAAATTATGACGCATATAACACATTATGATACAAACTTGGAATTTGTTCTCTAGAGCAATGACCCCTTCCATTCCCCTTTGTTCCTGCACATTACTTTGCTGTATTTTACGAGATGATGAGGAAATCTTTGTCCCTACAGTTCCAAAAGGAAGTTAATGACTCTTCGTGTCAGCACACTTAACTGAAAGGCCTTTTCTTCCCTGTATTTCTTTTTCTTGTGTTAAACCAAAGACTCATGCAAACCACTTTCAGTACCAGAGAGCAGCAGCATTAGAGAGTGGCAACTTAATTCAGTGTTTTTTCTGCTTAGTTAACCATCAAGAACTTGCCTTTCCACTTTTTCAGGTCATCTAGTCAATGACGAATCTTTTCTAGGCAACTCTGTTTCCCTTTTAGTGCTGAAAGGGATAGAAGCAAAATTTATCACATTCTCCTTGAAATTTCAGACTGTATGGTCCAGCTAGTCAAATATTGACTGTGTGATCACTTACAGTTTCTTTCTTACTCATTGGCAAAGACTGTAGTAAGCATGTAATGGGAAAATAATATCTCTTAGCTGACAAAGTGAACAGCATTTTGCTGTCTTCCTGTAATGAGGTCAATGTGGAACAACATAACAACAAAGCTTTTCCACTAGACTGAACAATGACAGAAAGAGTCTCTTTGTCATTGGCTGATAATTAAGAATACTACATATCTTAGAGGTTATAATGTGGCTTATGAAATACAAAAATATGGTCTCATGTTTTGTCAAGGCATAAGAACAAACAACTTCAAATATTCTCCTGTTAAAACCAGTTCTAAAATTCTGGCACTTAAAAAAAATAGAGATATGAATCCTGAGATATTACGTTACTTAAAAATACCATAAACTTGTTTCACAAATAAATATGATTCCTGCTCTTTCCTTTCTCCCTATTTTCAATATTTCTTCCAAATATCTATAAAACTGTATATAAAGGTTCTGGCTATGAGACTCTTTCTTCATGTATTTCTTAGTTAATAAAATTTTCAGCAATGGCTTTTAAAAATGTCACCTCTTTTAAAATATGGTTGCAAACAAAGTTCTTAATGTGGATTTGCAAATAAAATAATATATAGAAGGGGAAATAATAGTAAATACATTTAAAATAATTAAACTATTCATGTAAATAAATCAAAGTTAGACACTTCAGTGTCACTTAGCTAAAACTATATATGAAATATTTCCTCACCAAAATTTTAATTTACTTTTTGGAGGTAAAGTTCTGTAAATAAATTTGTAAAAAACTCAAACTGTGTATGGTAATGTCTTTGGGATATGGTTTTAAATGAAGATGTGTTTGCCTGGATTCTTTTTTTTTTAATTTGTTATTTTACACACTTTAAGAAGCATGTTTTACTATCAACAGTTGTAGGGAAAAAAATCAGGCTAAATTATCACAGCCTTTAAAAACTGACTGGAAAATTGTGACAAATGCAAGTACATTTGAATGTCTTTATAATACAGAAAAGGACTTTGCAAAAAGCAACAAAATATCTGTGTGCATTAGATTATATTTAAATTGGTACCCCTCTAGAAAACTGATTCAATAGCAAAGTTTTCTTGTGCTGTAAGTAGACCATAGAGAAAAGAGGTCACATTCTCTTCAATGGTTTACTGATCTCCTATAATATGTCTCATCCAGGGTGTCTCATCCAGGTCTGAGGGAGTGGGAAGGAAACTCTTCTCTGAAATGACAGATGGTAAAGATGTTGGAAAGATTTGTGTCTTCTCTTGCAGTAAAGGCAATTTTAAGCACAGCTTTCTCAGAACAAGCTCCTTCCTTTACAGAACACTAGGTGAAGTAAACCTTACACAGAGATATGACCAAATTCCATATTAACCATTCTTAGAAAAAAAGAATTTTGTGGAATTTTTAATTGTCTTAAAGCAGGATTTATAGACGTGCAATTTCAAAGATGGGGACATTTTCCATTTCAATAAGGCAAATTGCTCAGTTGTTCCTTAACTAAATTGTGATAGTTTAAAACCATCTTTTTAATTTTTCTTTGCAAAGTTCAAGCAGAGAAGGTGAAAGAATGTAAATAAGTCACTATTGGGTGTAAGAAAGCAAAATACTGATTATTCTAAACACTTCCATTGGAGAGGTAGAAATGTTTAAGAATCTCTACTCAAAACAGAGTTGGGGCAGTCTGAGTTCTCAGCTTGCTTGCTGGGCTGTCTGGCTGCTGCTCCTTCTTTTCTGGCTGAAGATAACACACTGACCTTGGCAAGCTAAGTAAGTCTAACAGACTCTCTGCTTCTTAACTCTCTGCCTTCTTCCAGGGGTGTCTGGGGGATTTCTTCTGGCTGGGGGCAGGGAGAGGCCCCTTGGGGGAAGTAAAGGGAGCTTGGTTGTGCTTTTCTGTTGATTGTATATATTTGTAAATGCTGTGAATAGTGTCTATTTGTCCATATTCATTGCATTTCATCATAGATTGTAGATTTGCTTGTAAATACTGCTTTTATTTGCTTCCAGACTGAGCTAGCCTGGTTACTGTCAGTGTGGGGCGATTTCAGTTCTCACACTGTTACAATTCATTATTTTTGGTGCCCAACGTGGGGCTCAAACCCACAACCCTGAGATTAAGAGTCTCATGCTCTAGTGACTGAGCTAGCCTGGTTATTGTCAGTGTGGAGGGATTTCAGCTCTCACACTGTTACAATTTATTTAATTTTTGAGGTTCCACTGAGATTTGAACTCAGGTTGCTGGATTCAGAGTCCAGAGTACTAACTTATTTCTTTCCTTGTGTGACTGCTCACATTTCCGTTGGTTTCAAAGCCTGATAATATGTCTGTTCCCTGCCTCTACCATTGTGTTACTGCCAGAGGCTGCAGAACTTTCTTTTACTTCTGGTTGGGTGGAATTGCAAATAGCACAGAGAAATTTGATATGCCTTTGTTGACCGCAATGCAGCCAAACGTTGGCTGTCCCCTTTTGCAGGAGGATCTAGTTTATCAGTGGGGGTAGTTTACCACCCTCTGCTCTCCCATTTGATCATGTCTGTGCTGATTAGTAAATTAGTAATTCTTCAGCTGTGTTGTTTTTTTTTTTTTTTTACTTTGTGTCAAAAGTTCAGGAGAAATTCAGTAGCAGAGGACAGAGATCCTCTGGAGGACAATGCTACTTCGACTATGCTATTACCAGGACCTGAGCTAGATTTATGTGCAGCTCTATCTATATCAGATATGTCTATACTTCACTGCAAGTAGACAAATCATATGTGGGGTGAGAATAAAATGTTGATGTAAGTAGGCTTTTCCATTAGTGGTTTGTCTTGGCCTGCTTTCATGTAAAAGATTCTTGTAGCAGAACAGTGTCAGAGGATCAGCCATACTGAATCATATACTACAGAAATCATAGGCCAGGTGTCTAAGCTGATCTAAGCTCAAATGCTCTGAATTCAGTGCTCTTTTTGTCAGAGGAGCATTGATGCAGATATAATACTTGGCTAAATGTGTTTCTGTATCATGTTCATCCATGCTCCATAGGCTGTTTTCTTATTGCTGATAATTTTACAGTTGCCACCTAGGAGTGAAAAATGGGTTTATGGAGGTTTTTTTTTTTTGCATCTGCCAACTAAAAGATATCCACTAATCCTGTTACTCTGAAATAAATCATGTAGCTCATGGTTAAAATGAGTTTAAAAAAGGCTGGTAACATTTGTGAATTTCCTATCTGTTATGGCGGTTGTCTGACTCTATCTCCTTTGTCATTTGTTATAAAATTTGTAGAAGGACCTTGAAAGGTGAGATAGACTTTTTCTTTTTTTTTTTTTTTTTTTTTTTGAGCTTTACTAGTATATATGCCTCTTATGTGATCCTTATTAAAGCCGTGGATGCTAAACACAGATTTTCTCTGGAAAAGGCTACGTAAATCAAGACAAATTCTTTCTGAAGTAGTAATTACGATAGGCTACATCACAAGCCAAAAGGCAGTGCTTTTGTGGCCTGTATATGTTTATCTACATGAAATTTCACATTTCGTTCATTTGGCTTATTTCCAGGTGTGATTGTTATTGACTGGTGTGGAAGCCACAGCTTTGTTTTGCTTGAAGAAATGTGGCATTTGACTGGGACTCAGAAGACCTTTACTTTGTTAATGGTACAACTTCTGCTTCTTTTCCAGTGTCTTTAACTGCTCTTTTAAAATTTTTTTTTCAAAAGAAATCAACATATCTGCAGCAAGTGTCTAAGCTGAGTGTACTGTACTGTGATAGGACTCTCTGTCCTCAGCAAGAGTGAAGTAACAGTTTGAGGAGTCTGTACTAGTGTCATTTCCTTCCATTACTGTACATTAAAAACTGATATTGATTTGCTAACTGCAAGGATCCAGGCGTGTTTATTTAGGTCTCTTCTACTATGAAACAAACATGAGTCAAGAGGAGGCTACAGATAATGACAAATTTTCACATTTTTAGGTGTGTGTGGTCAAGTTAGGTTGTGTGATCAAGTTTTTTTAATGTTAAGATTAGATGGATAATACTGTGCATTACAAAACTGTTGAACAAGTTAGAAACAGGACAATAAATAAACACTCAAAGACAACTTTGTTTTCAGTGTTCTGGCTAAAGCTAGTGGTCTGAGAAACCATATTCTCAAACTTAAGTTTTCCTGAATTGTCACATTTCCAGAACTTTCACTAAAATTGGGAATGCAATTTGGAAACCAGCTATGCATTCTATTTCTTCCTTTCTCAGTTTCTTAGGCTGTGCAAGATAATGGCTGGGAACACACAGAAGTAGCATTCAGATGAAAAAGCAAAATTCTGGAGTGTCAGAGATTTTTAAAAAATGGTAAAAAATTTTATGAATATGAACATTTAACTTGGGATTTTTAAATTCTTAGAAGTATGCAATTAGCCATACAAGAGTCTTTCATAAGTCAAGAAGAAATTTAGTGTTAAACTATGAACATCTCAATTATTATACTAAATACATCACTGAAAGAAGGTTCTTGGATATCTTCCAATATGATTAAAATGTTAGTCTTAATCTTCAGCCTTGTGTCTTCATCTGTGAACTCCAGATTTGATTTAATATTGAAAAAAATAATTTAAAAAATGAGGTGAATTTGGTTCATTCTCAGAACAATATACTTTTTTGTGAATATATTGCATATAATACATAGAAAGAAAACTAAGACATGTTTATGTATCACAGATAGCAGCAGCTGCAGACAAAATGATATAATCTTGAAATCTTTTTTTTTTTTTTTGTCACTGTTAACAACGTGAATACTGATTGTGGCAATCATAAAAATGCTGTGTGATTTGTTAAATTTTTATCCACCAACAAAAACTGAATATTCATTCATTTGGGAAGGTTGTTTAGCAATTCAATAACCTGTCACTATTTTTATAGATTACTCAGTGGTACAATTAGATAATAAACACTTTCTATGATACAAACCAATCAGGTTCTTTAAACATCAATAGATTGTACATTAGGAAGCACATTACAGCTGTATTGGCTAAAATTTAGGACAAAATTACCAAATAAAATGCATTATTATGTTGCCTGACTAATAGGGAAATAGAAGTTTTGTCAAGATGCATTGGCTTACACCATTAATATTTAACTATGGTTTAAGACTTAGCTTGGCACTTCCCTCTTTTCCAAAAGGTAGCAAAAAATTTATTTACAAGTGCTA
This sequence comes from Indicator indicator, assembly GCF_027791375.1. Lineage (NCBI taxonomy): Eukaryota > Metazoa > Chordata > Aves > Piciformes > Indicatoridae > Indicator > Indicator indicator. The sequence goes on from NC_072053.1 coordinate 79,928,371, forward strand.
CTGAAAAGTATAGAAAAAATTTTGAGATTCAATTTTGGCCAAAATGAAAATTTACTGTTTTACTTCAGCAGTATTTGCAATGAACTTACGTAGACAACAAGTTAAGTGATGTTGCATGTCTGTTAAGGAGGTTAAATTACTTGAGATGTAGAAAAGTCTGAAATTAAGTTTAGTATAATTATATTGATGTAAATTAAAGAACAATAACTTTGTGTCACAAACTGTACATGTTTCTGGAGTGGGTGAAAGTGGTGTATATTCCCTGAACTGAGTTTGTTTTTATGTTTTCATGTTTTGGATGTTCCTTGACCATCTCTGACGTGAAGAGATGTTTTCTGTTTATTGTGAGTGCTCTAAACCCTAAAATATCACTCTAAACTTTGACTACGAGATGGATAAACCAGAGACCAAGAAGATGATTTGGAAAATTTACCTTCTTTTGCTCTTTTTTTCAGTGTGACAGAGAGAAAATAGAGCTTTTTTTTTTCGCTTTTTTTTTTGGGTGGGGGGAGGGAGGGGGGCAGGGAGGGAATATGTAGCTCCATACATAATGCTGAAACGGACTTCAGAGAAAACATCAAAGGTATTGGACAATTTTTCCCCTTTTTTATCCTTTTTCCTCCTTTTATTTAATCATTATTCTAGTGAAAGTAGTGAGAAGGAATATTGAATTTTACTAATAACAGTTATTTATGAGGTTTATGTGGGGAAAACCACAAAGAAAAAAGAGGGAGGAAAACCACAAGGTGATATACTGACCTAATTCTGTGGGTAAATGACAGGCAGATAATAAAGGAAGCAGCACACTATTTCCTTAAATGTAAAACAGTTCTTATCATTGCATATTGATTAACACATTTTGTTGAAGTAGCAACAATTCCCCCCCCCCCCCCCCCCCCCACTTTTATACTAATTTCTTTCCATTTTGCCTTTTAAAAGACATTAGCAAATATTTTATTCCCATGTGTAAATAGTGTTATGGGAATGTACGTATTTTGCAGATTATGGAGAAAATTCAGGCACTTGCTCTAGTACAAACTGTACTGGGCAGAGACCCTTTCAAGATGAGTAATTTACTTCTCCCATCCACCTGCTCAGGAGCAAAAGCAGCCTTGGTCATCAACAGGGCACTTCCCAGTAAGGTTGAACCAACACATGGAGGCATAACAAAAAAGTGAATTCCCTTCCCTTCCCTTCCCTTCCCTTCCCTTCCCTTCCCTTCCCTTCCCTTCCCTTCCCTTCCCTTCCCTTCCCTTCCCTTCCCTTCCCTTCCCTTCCCTTCCCTTCCCTTCCCTTCCCTTCCCTTCCCTTCCCTTCCCTTCCCTTCCCTTCCCTTCCCTTCCCTTCCCTTCCCTTCCCTTCCCTTCCCTTCCCTTCCCTTCCCTTCCCTTCCCTTCCCTTCCCTTCCCTTCCCTTCCCTTCCCTTCCCTTCTCTTCCCTTCCCTTCCTTTCCCTTCCCTTCCCTTCCCTTCCCTTCCCTTCCCTTCCCTTCCCTTCCCAGTGTCTGTGCTAAGATTTCTGCACATTGATCTTTATAAGGTTACCACTAGTTTATTCCATGTGAAATTCTTTTAATGAATCACAATTATCTAAACTATGTTGTACCTTGCATAGGTATTTTTCTGATTAAAAAAAAAAACAAACAACAAACCCAAAACAACCTACAAAAAAAAAAACAAAACAGACTAACATATGGCTGCTTTGATTTATACTCCCAGTGATTAAATGTCAAGTGAGGAAAATGGAACCGTAAGTTCAAAGAATATGCTTTCTGCAGCAGTGGCTTTGCTCTCCACATGCAAAATGATTCCCCACTCCCTACACAAAACCTAACAAAGCTACTCGAACTCTAAATAAAATCCATCACTTTCCCCTCAATTTTTGCACTAAGTATGAAGACACGCACAAAATATCCAAATCCATCCAGCAACAGATTCCTGAAAGGGCTGTGAAACAATGACTGCTGTGGCATTTTAAACCAAATATGGTCAACTGCCTTCATATATTCTCGGAATACTATTGCTGCATGGAGCAGACCTCTTTAGTGAGCAAAGATGCACAGAAATAAATCTTATTGTCAGTATCTAGGTGCAAAGACACGCTGTGAAAATAGTGGGATGTCATGCAAGCCATTTCAAATGTATTTTGCACAGTAGAAATGCATGCATGCAGAGAAGGATGAAAAGGAATATTATTAGTTTAACTGAACTAAAAGTGCTAAGAGAGAGCCAATAAACTAAAATTTTAATAGTTTGGATGCTTCAGAAGCTACAGGGCTACACTGTTATTTCCGATAGAAGCAAAGCGGTATTGTTGAAGGAGAAGTGATTTCTGTTGTCAGCTGCTATAGCTGAGATGGTGGAAAAAGGAAGGTGAAAATGGAATGGGAATGCAATTTCCACAAAACAAAGAAAAATGCAAAAGGCATCTTTAGGGGTAGTCCTAAATATCCATCTAGTATCTACCTGCATCAAGCCTAGAAGCCTAGCTGCTCAAAGAAATCTTGGATAAAGCGTTATCACAGATGAAATATCACAAGAAAGATGCACTCAGTAAAAGGCGTTGTTGTAAAGGGAACTGAATGTGAACTAACTTAATGGCAGCCCCAAGGGATCTTTAATTGCAGCTCAATTTCCCCTCTCTCATGTCAAGAATAAAGCTCTACTCTGCTGTTTGGTAGCTGTCACTGGGAGGCTGCACTGTGCCCCAGGTTTCAAGGAGCCTGACTGCAAAGGCAAATAATGAATCTTAATAATAGCTCTTTAATTGCCTTTTGCTCCATTAATATAATAACATTTAAAAAATCAGCAGACAAGTTCTCAAAAAATTTTGCACTGCATGGAAACTCACTGAGAATATGCAAGTTTTGTGTCAAAAAGCTATTGTGAGTCTTTCATCTACATTATGTCCCGTGATATTTTCAGACTATATTTTAGTTATACAGAGCTTTTATACATACATATATATATATATATATATATTTTGAAGTGGTGAAAAGTCTCAGGGTAAAAGCAATGTATGAGTGTTTCCTTTAAAATTTATGTGTTGTGTTAAATATCTAAAATTATAGTATGCTACCAGAAAAGCTATTTAATTCTATGATTCAGCTCTTTCACTCTTTAGGGTTTTGGAATTATGCAGCTTAATAAAAAAATAATGTAATTTTAAAGGATCCAAAACCTTACTTGTCATTGACAACATTTTTACAACTTGAATAATCCTCAGATAGGATAAAGTTGCTGTTACTGTCAGTTCTTTCTGGTCCCTGATCTCAATGCTTCATGTTCATTTTATTTTAAAGTTGCTCAGGCTGGTTTTATTGCTAATGTGGTGTTTTGTATTCAAATCAGGAGTGTAAGATCTTCACAACACAACAGAGCTGCACAGATGAAAGGTTCCATGAAGTTGGACACAGTCAAAACTAGCAAATTGTCAGAGAAGATGGATCAGTCAGCATTCAGGTGGCCTTGTTTTAAACAAAATAGAAAAATGATAAGGAAAATATGCAAAAGGGATAAAAGGCTAAGTGGTGGTTAAGATTCTTGTTCCTCAGCTTCAGGGAAGCTGGAGTCTGCTCTGTATCATATGTTTTGTACTGTCACACACCTACAGTGTTCAAATCTCACCAAGGAAATGTATCCATATTCAGTGTCCAGGAATGAATTAGGGTTTTTGGGCTGTTTAGGAAGGAAGGTTATATGTACTCTTATAAAAATACTAATTAATTAGCTTATTTAAGTAAGTTTTAAATGGAATGACTTGCTCTGTGTCAATCATTTACATTAGGATGTGAGAGTTACTGTGTAATACGGAGTAATTTGGTTTGTCAGCATTGCTTACATTGCATCAGTAGCTGATTTGCTGAATCCTTAGGCTTCAGGATGTGAACTTTCACCTGGATGCCACAGAATTTCAGGATCATCAAACACCAGGTTGGAAGACACCTCAAGAGTCATCTGGTGTAACCCCTCTTGGCAAAAGCGTTGTGTAGACAAGATGTCCAGCACTTCAAATCTTAAAAAGTGTCCAGTATTAGGAACTCCACCACCTCCCTGGGGAGGTGATTCCAATGGCTCACTCTTCGTGAAAAAAAATTCCTCTCATATCCAACTGGAATCTCCCCAGAAGTTACCTGTACCCATTATTCCTCATCTTTCCCATGTGACTCCTTGTAAAAAAGGAATCTCCATCTTCTACATAGCCACCCTTTAGATGCTGGAATGTGGTGATTAGGTCTCTCCCAAGTTTTCTTTTCTCAAGGCTGAAAAAAATTTCATTTTTCCCAGCCTTTCTTTATAGGTCAGGCTTCCCACTGCTTTGATCATCTTTGTGGCTCTTCCCTGTACCCTCTCCAGCCTGCACACATTTTTTTTTTTGTATATCAGGGACAAAAACTGAACAATGCATTCTAGATGTGGCCTGACAATCACTGAGTGGTGTGGGGTAATGATTTCTTTGTCTCTGCTGCTAATGCTGTTGTTGATGCAACCCAGCATCTCTTGGCTTTCTTTGCCTCTGCAACACACTGTTCAGTCATATCAAGCTTGCTGTCTACCAGGACCACCTCCAGGTCCCTTTCCACAGAGCTGTTCCCCAGCTGGATAGATCCCAGTTTACACTGACTTTCCTGTATTATGTTTTTCCCAGGTGCAAAATTTACACTGGTTCTTGTTGAACTTTGTCAGATTCTTATTAGCTGACTCTTGCAGCCTATCCAGGTTTTCCTGCAGGGTGGCTCACCCTTCTGAAACTCAACTTTTTCCTTGTTAAGTGAAAAAGGGCCACTGGAACCAATATAAAGCAGAAGATAAATAGGCTACAATGGTCAGTAGCAGTTGCACCTCAAGAACATACCAGTTAATGGCATGCCTGTAGACAGGGAAGGAATACTATAAGGTGTTAGAAGATCTCAGACCAGAAATCACCATTGAACTGAAAGGCATGTGAAAGCCACACGAGGAATGTATGTGGGACGGGTACATATGTGTCCAGTTTTGGGCTCTCCAATACAAGAGAGACAGGCATCTGTGGAGATAGTCCAACAGAGAATTATGAGGATGATTCTGGGACTTGAGCATTTTTTCTATGAAGAAAGACTGGGACACCTGGGGGTGTTTAGTCTTGAGAAGAGAAGGCTGAAAGGGGATCTTATCAACGGATATAAATATCTTGTGGGTGGATGTCAAGATGAGGGTCCCAGACTCTTTTCAGTGGTGCCCACTGATAGGACAAGGAACAATGGGTGAAAGCTAGAACACAGGAGGTTCCACTTAATGTGAGGAGACACTTCTTTATGGTGAGCATGACTGACCACTGGATCAGGCTGCCCAGAGAGACTGTGGAGTCTCCTTCTCTGGAGACTTTCAAAACCTGCCTGGATGTGTTCCTGTGTGACCTGCCCTAGGTGATCCTGCTTTGGCAGGGGGTGGAACTCTATGATCTCTGGAGGTCTCTTCCAGCCCCTAATATTCTGTGATTCTGTGATGTATTTTAAGAGTATAATTGCCCATGATTTCTGTATTTGAGATCTTTCTTCATGGCACCCAGCTCAGGATGTTCATACTGCTTTAACACTCAATTAAACTGATTTTAAATGGAATTTGAGAAACTGCTATGGGAAATCTAAGGTCTCAACTGTAAGGAACCAGATGCCTCAACAATGCAAATTACCTCATAGCGTACCTTAAAAAGCAGCACAGGGAATCTCACTCTGACCATCTATGATGAAGACACCATATGCCCAGAATTATGCTCCCAAGTACTGGGAAACTCGTCCTAACATGTTTGGGCAAGTTCCCTCCTTCCACCCTCCTTTCTGGAGTGGGGGACAAAGGCGCAGGTGCCAACCTGCCTTGTAAGGGGTAAACAACTACATGCATCCATCACATGGCATGCTCATGCTTCTTCCATTTAAGGGCATAATTCCAGCTTCATGCTTTCTATAGGCCAAAGCAGGTTGTTGACAAGAATGCCCACTGGCCAAAATCCAGCTTCGAGAAACTTATAAGTATTACCCCACTTGTAAACAAGTTAGTCTCTCCTTTTGCTCTCTCCTTTTCTTCTCCAGATCTTTGCACACTCTCACTTTGCTCGAGCTTTGTAAGCTTGCAGCACTTAAGACATTGCCTGTGAGTCTTCTCACTCCCACACTAGTTGCCTCAGCAACACAGAGAAGAGGCCAGCACCCTGGGAAGGCTGCCGTGCCTCAGTTTGTCTGAGGAACCTGCAAAGGAGATCCCTTTGCTGAAGCTACAAAAGCCAGCATTGAAAGCCCAGTCCCAGTGGATCGCAATAAGACTCTGACATGTCTTAAAGAGGACTGGACTCCCCAGGGTAAGCTTTAGCCCAGAGGGTGAGGGACTAGCCCAAGCCCGGTAGTCCAACATCTGCTACAGCTGTAAGCAGCAGACCGAGCAGCCACGACCTTGTGTGTACTGGCTCGTATAAGCAGGAATTGCGTTCAGCCACCCTGCGTGACCCTGCCGATTGCGGAGATAAAGGGTGTCGCCCACTTCGCTGCTCCCCATCTCTGTAGCACCAGGGCAACTCAAGGCAGGACCACCCTGAGAGAGACAGCTGCCCTCTCCTTGGAGTCACGCAAAGGACTGCTTTGTAACCTTAAACAGAAAGCAGTTGCTGAGAAGAATTGGCATTGTCAGCTCACTTCGAGCTGAGGGGATGCGCTGCTCTGTGTAGCCGCACCCCCTTCCCCAAAGCCCGTTGCTGCTGAGATTGGAGACATCTGACCCCGCCTACTGGGAACCATCGCCCCACCCCACTCTGTGGGCTGAACCTGCGAGGGCCGACCCCGAAGGACCCAGCCCCACCTCGCAGGACCACTCCCCCAGGACCCGCCCTGTCAGGCCGACCCTGTCCAGGGATTTGCACCGGCACTGGCAGCCCCTGGCCACTGCAGTTGTGCTGTGGGACCACCCTGCCAAGTGAAGGTGGAAAGCCTCTCCCCTCCTGCAGAGGCGGGAGGAGAAAGAAAGTCACCATCTAGAGGAAAGTGCCCCTGTGACCTGCCAGCGACGCTGCTGCAGCCTCAGCCCCGGGAGCCTTCCCCTGACCCGGAACAGACCAGGCCCAGGCCAGCCATGGGCAGACAGCAAGCAGCCAGCGCAACTTAGCAACTTGCTTCGCTACAAACAAAGACACAGTGTATCTTTTGATGTGTGCAACACTCACTAACATTCAGTTCAAAGCACCAGCTCCTACCCGCATGACATTCCAGCTTGAATTGCCTCTGGTAGCATTGTAAATATTTCTCTATATGTAGTTAAAGCCACTGAGCATCTTGTCAAGTTGCCATTTGGTGGACAAGAAATGGAACTGCACCCTTCCTTCCTTAATTAGAAATTAATTCTGTAAATATTCTAATTGGGTCAAATTGTACATACGAAACCAGTTATGGGATGTATTTTCACAACCATGCACTAGAATCTATATAAAATAGTGATTAATGAGTTATTAATAATTTTGAATAGCTAATAAAAATAATTTTCATAATTCATAAATTAATAACCTCTTCATCACACCATCATTAATGAAAATATTTTGTTACATTGCACTAACTGAGCATTCTGGCACTTTGCATTGAGAAGTCTTGGGAAAACAATTTCTCTGTGGTCACATAACTGCCCTTCCAACTTAGCCCTCCCATTAGTTTTCTCCCTCACTTTGTCAGCACCTGTCATCAATCTGTGTCTGCATTTCTAATAGGTTTATGCCAAAGCAGGCAGAGAGTTCAGCAGACTTCGGTTAACTATGCTGCTACAGCAGTGCCTCATCTAAGCAGCAACAAAGAGCTTGATCCTGAATTACTGATGTGTATCTATCTAAAAAAAAAAAAAAAATGTGGCCCCCCCAAATCTTGTCAGTCCCATGATGCATTAATGACCAAAAAAAAAAAAAATCTTGCAAATAATTATTTTATCAGGTTTCACTCTGTGAAACATATTTAACTCTATCATGAGGAAAGTTGCCTAAGTATCTTAACAAGTAGATATAGATGTAGATCTTGACATTAGGGGTGGCATTTTACTGCAAGAGAGGCAGATTGATGGTAAATGCACGTGTGAAAACTTTATTCCTTATAGTCTTGAACACTTCTCAGCAACTTACTGATGGGAACAAAACTTACCTTTCATTTCAGCAAGACAACAAAACAAGAAGCTCGAAGTTACCTTTAGTGATTCAAGTCCATTTTTACCACACTAGAATGATGACATTCATCAGGCAACTCCAGGACTGAGTTTGAGTTCTCAGTGTTGTACAGTGTATCTGGATTTGACTTCCAGCTCCTGAATCTTCCTGCACACTCAGGTATCCAGGCAGTAACCTATAAGAAATTGTTCATAGCTCATCATTCTGCCCTTGCTCCCTTACCCTCCCCTTTCTATCTTTTTTCAATAAATTACTTAATTAATTTATTGCTCATGGTCTTTCTAAAGTACAAGAGATAAAATGTAGAGAGAGTATTTTAAATTATGTCCTCAGGATGAAAAGAAAAAAGTTGAGTTTATCACAAAATGTGAGCTCAGGTTGCATGGAGCTGTGTGGGTTACTAATATTTTTGCTGTCTACTTGTGGGAAACTATCTGTCATGGTTTGGTACTCTATGAGAGTGTTGCATTTAAGTTTTGGGTCTGGGGAGAGGACACTACCACCTACATGGGTTACTACCCCAAGACTTAAAATACCAGCATCCTTTTGACAACCTCTGCACAAATGGAGCTTTATCAGGAGACCATCCTCCTAGTTCAACACGCTGTTTGAATGCCAGCATTGTTTAGAAGACAAAAATCCTCTGGAGATATTACCTCTTTCCCCAGAGAATTAGATACATATATATGTTCAGAGTTTAAGCAAGACCAAAGTCCCTTTACATTTTAAGACGCTTAACTGAATTACAGTTAAGCTATTAATGTCATTTTTTCACTAAAAAGGACACAAATTATAATTTTTAATTTGCATAAGAATGATAAAAATGTGGGTTGCATTTTTCTATAATCCTTTCTATTTAAGAACACAAACAAACCTACAAATAATTGTACTAGGTGGCACACTTTTACCAAGTTTTTAGAGAGAAAAATCCATGACAGATGATTGTCTCTGTCCAGTGTGTGCGGCAAAGTAGAATTTAAGAGACTGAAATGGTGCACTTTGATGATTTGCTATTTAACTGTCATTTAAACTTGAGAATAAAAGGAAGAATCAAGTATTTTTCCATTATAATCTACACTTTTGATTCTGAAGGGTGTCAAAATAAAAAAGAAGAGATATAAGAACTCAGGTAGTGCTGAGTAAATATTGTTAGGAGTCACAGAATCACAGAATTAACCAGGTTGGAAAAGACCTTCAAGATTATCAAGTCCAACCTATCACCCAACACCATCTAATCAACTAAACCATGCCTCACCCAGTCTTCCAGGGATGGTGACTCCACCACCTCCCTGGGCAGCCCATTCCAATGTCCAATTACTCTTTCTGTGAAGAATTTCTTCCTAACATCCAGCCTAAACTTCCCCTGGCACAGCTTGAGACTGTGTCCTCTTGTTCTGTGTCTGGTTGCCTGGGAGAAGAGACCAACCCCCACCAGGGAACAACCTCTCTTCAGGTAGTTGTAGAGAGCAAAATATTGTTACATGCCTATAACAAGTTTCATTCTATCTGTATTTACCAATGAAAGCAACAGAAATCCTCAAAACTTACTAGTATTTAATTTTCTCCCCTGTTTTCTGCATAGCTGTGCACACAAGCCTGGCTGCTCCACAGATGTTCAGCAGAAGGGAGAAAAGTTGCAGGTTATGAAAGCTGCTTCAAGTTTCCAGTACCTGAAGGCAGCCTACAAGAAAGCTGGGTAGGGACCTTTTGGAAGGGATTTTAATGATAGGATGAGGGGCAATGGCTTCAGACTTGAGGAGGTTAGATTTAGACTAGATCTTAGAAAGAGGTTCTTTACAGTGAGGGTGGTCAGGCACTGGAACAGGTGGTCAGTGGTGATCATGAGTGCCCCCTTGCTGGAGGTGTTCAAGGTCAAGTTGGATAGGGCCTTGAGCAACATGGTCTAGTGGAAGGTGTCTCTGCCTATGGCAGGGTGTTTGGAACTAGATGATCCTTAAGGTCCCTTCCAACATAAACCATTCTATGAATCTATGAACCTCTTCTTCAACTGCTTGCAATATTCCATATACAAAGTGGGCAACATGCATAGTTCTTGGGATGCTGAAAACTCTGCTCCATTTCTGAGCATAACTATGGGATATCAAATTTAGCCAGAGTTTATTTTTGTCTGTTAGCTCACAATCACCTTTTTAAATAAAAATTTCTGGATCTATATCCTTCTGTTTCTTAACTTGTTTAAAACAGAAGCTACCTAAAACTTTCTATTCCCTCATGTTGGCATGCTTACAGGTATTTTAACATAAAATGACCATAGGAATTACTAGGCAGCACTTTCCTTCTATCAGCTTTTCTTAAGCATCAGCTCAGTGAAAATTCCCCATCTGCAAACTTTGCAGTCTCTGTGTTATGTTCCACCAATCTGTTACATTTTGTCATTAATCTTTATTTCACCTTCTTCTGCATGCAGTTGCCTCTTACTTCAATTTGACTTTTTTTTTTTAATGCAGGCTAATAGATTGTGAATTTTTAATGATAAAATTGTTAATTATTAAAAGACTCAAGAGAGCATAGGGGTGCACTTTTAAGTTTTAGTCTCACACAAGAAAGAATCTTATATACCCACTGAAAAAGACACAGATGACTATTAAGTTTTGGCAGGTTGGCATCAGCTGCCCACCAGGTGCCCACCAAGCTGGTCTATCACTACTCCTCCTCAACAAGAAAGGTGGGAGAAAACGCAGTTAAAAGCTTATTACTAGAGATAAAGACAGGCAGATCAATTTTCAGTTACCGTCACATGACAAAACAGACTTGACTCAGGCAAAATAATTTAATTACTTGCCAATTAATTATAATACAGTAGTATAGCAAGAGAAAAGAACACAACTAAACCCACCATTCCTTCATGTCTCCCTTCTCTCCAGGCTCAGCTTCATTCCTAACTCATTTGCTTCCTCCCCTGAGCAGTGCAGGTGAGTGGGGAATGGATGTTGTGGTCAGTTCATAATGCTTTCTGTCTGCCACTCCTTCCTCCTATTGCTCTTCCCCTTCTCCACTGCAGGCTGCTGGCCATGGGATACAGTCCTCCATTAACTTCTCCAGTGTGGGTCCTCCTTGGGCTGCAGGACAGCAACTTGATTCACTATGACACTCTAGGGGCTGCAACAGAATCTTCGCCCTGGCACCTTTTCTCCTCATTTCTTTGACCTGTGTGTCTGCATGGTTGCTTTACATTTTCTCACTCCTCTCTCCTAGCTGCTGTTGTACAGATTTCACCCCCATCTTCTTAAATATGTCATCACCACCAATGTCACTGATTGGCTTAGCTTTGGCCAGTGGCTGGTCCATTTTGGAGTCAGCTGGAACACAAGCCTCTTTCATGGGGTCTGTTCCTGGTGTCTTCTCAGAAAAGCAATTCCCACTACCATAACCTTGCTATGTAAACCCAATTCAGAGATTTTTGTTGAAGTGCAGTGTGCTTGAAAATCTTAGCAACTTTAATTTACATCAGTCAAGAAGATTGTCATAATCTGTTCTAGGTCTATTTTATGACCACAGTAAGCACTCTTTTTGGGCATCATTTTATCTTTATACATCTGCAGTTTAGACAAGACACATTCTATCCTTGAAAACTTAAGCATGAATATTAATGATAAAACTTGAAATTTTTAGTGCAAGTCAATGCATTTTATGCTTAGATTTGTAGAAAACAAAACCTAAAAGCATTTTACTGAAAATTGTAAATATGGGGGAAAAGAATGAAAAGCTGTCATAATCAGGAGTCTTCAGTCTCCTATCCTGACTGTATCAGATTTGCTTTTAGCTTTGCTTTTGTATTTCAGTTTACCCAGGAGCAGTCCTTCCCAAAGTACATGGCCAAAGAAATCCCAGTTTCATTTGATTAAATCAAACCTTAAAACGCAAAGGCAGATTTTACCGCCTGAGAAGAACTACTGAGCATGCAAGCAAATGGTACATCAAAGAGAAATACCAGGAATAAACAGCTGCTGCCCTAGCAGACCCTTTGAAATAGGGAAATAAAAGTTGAAAGCTCAAAAGAAGTGTCTGACAATGCAAGGAGAGAAGGAAATGATGGGATGAAGTTGCAGGAATTGTTTTTTCAAGAAATGAAGCACTAGAACAGCTTTGTCATAACACAAAAGTGAACTTTTTGTTAGTTTTCCTCCCACATGGAAATAGATATTTTGTTTTTAAAGAGAAGCAAGGAGCACAGGGCTGAAGCCACAGTTTGTATCTAAAGACATATTTTAAAAGATTATTTTAAAAATAAGAGAAATAAACACAACTAAGCCATTATTACATTCTTCAAACAAATTCTTAGGATTCATTTCAATGTATCTTATTCATATATATATAACTTACTAATAAATACATTTTATTATGACCCAAAGCTGTCCTGTGCAAAGCCACTCAGGATAAAGCTGTGCACTTTCAATAATATTTTTCTAGCTATAGTACTGTGTTAAAAACTGAGATATTAAAAAAAAAAAAGTTATTTTTTTCAAAAAAATATCCAAAATATATATTTTGTTCTTTGAGGAAGTAAAGCATTTTTTATTAAATAAAGAGTAATCAATCCCTTTTTAGTAAAAAATGTTTATAGAGTGAAAACCAAAAACTAAAGTAAAAATTAAATTTAAAAAAATCAGTTTCCCAGATAAGATTTTCTTCCAGAGACTTTGTTATTTGTCTCTTTGTTTTAAACAAAACAACTCTTCTCTCACAGATTTACGTAGGTAGCACTCACAGGATTCAATAGGCACTAATGTTATTTGTACACCTCTCACTGGACCTCCACAGTGTGACAGATGTACCAAAGGCAACATAGGCAGACCCCTAGAAAATAATGTTACTATTTTTAGAGCAATGACATTTTTTTCCCTGTGGTTTTAAATTCCAGCTGCTGTGTTTAAAGTCAGTAGCATTTTTAGATCATTTTAAAATTGTTGTGTTAGTATTAATGAGGATGAATATTATGAGTCAAATGTTTTTCACAAACCAAAGAAATCACTGAATGCCATTCAACCAGTTGCTTCCAATGCCTGTGGCTGATGGCAACACATTTATTCTCCTGATGAAAGATTAAAAAAAAAGTCAAACAAGAAGAAAACCCTGAGAAACCAAAACGAACCAACTAAGCAACCAAAACAGACAAAAACCCCCAAGTAAATAAAAAAATAAAAGCCAGAAAAAACAGAGAAGGCTTATACATACAAATAGTTCCAGGAACAATCTTTATCATAACTTAGAAATTAAATAGCTCTTACCAACCCTATGTCACTGAAAATGTGAAGAAATGAGGGTGAATTCATTTTGGAAGAAAATAACTTTATGACTGCTGTAAATATACAAGCAGCAAAAAATGATCTCTGCTATCATCCTAGCTGTCTCTGGCTGGTATATTGAGGAACACATGTAATTAAGGATTTCAAAACAACTGCAAAAATGACATCATATCACTTATGAGGGAAACCCAAATCTCCACTGAATTAATGAATTTTTGTTGTTTAACAAAGACATGCTTCTTATTGAGACTTCTTTTTGTGCAAAAAAGGGAAAACTTTTCCCTTCTCTACAGATAATCCTGCTTCAGTTTGCCCTGTTGGAGGACAGAATATTCCTTAGTCAAACACTAGGATTTCCATACTGTATTTGTCACCAAGAGTTTTCCCATTCTCCTTTTCATTGGTGTTGTTCCATTGACTTTCACTAACTTGCTCTAATTTAGCCTGTAGGCTTGTAAGTAAAAATCTCATTAGCTCTTTCCTTTTAACACACTTTTTATTTCTTTGCTTAGTCGTGTCATTCCACCTCTTCAGCCCTCCTTTCTTTCATCCACATCTTGAGACATATTTGTCTTACTTCAGTTTTAAAACTTTTGTTTTCTTTTTTCTTTTTTTTTTTTTTTTGTCTTTCACTTTGTTTTTCTTCATTTCAGACCCACTGGTTTTTGGTGTGGGGTTTTTCTGTGTGTTTTTTTTTTTTAATTGCTCATTCAACTTCCCTTATCTTCCACATACAAAGTCTTTCCCCCCTCTTTTATGATCTTTTCGTCTTCAACTCTTCTATGCTTCTTTCCTGGGGCAACTGAAGCCGTTGCTTCAGACTGAGGAAGAGAGAACATTTTAAAAGTACACACAATACACTACTTTGATGTCAGAGACAGGCAACTATTAACTTTTGATATTAACTGTGTTAATATCAAAAGACCACATCCTTTGATTGTTCACCAGATTTTCTGTGGAGGAAATCTCATTTTATTTTACTTTAAAGGATTGACTTCATCAATGGCACTTTCAGCATTACTCTGCATTAGAGTCTCAGAATCAGTATGAACCTACACATGAATTACTGAACTGGGAGGAAAACTCCCAATTAACCCACATCTATTCTTTTTTGAATGAAGCAATATATGTAGTTATATAAAAAAAAATATAGAATGGATAACTGTATTCTTAGTTCCTGCCTTACTTCAAAATCTCCATCGCCATGCACTGTTATGTCCTACTGTGTATTTGGTAATAAACTGACAAATCCCATAACTATATATTTCAAAGCTTGAATGGTCCTGTTCTTATAAAGCAAAAGCTGCAATCCTGTCTCTGATAGCCAGCAAATGGCATTGCAGTATTTGTTAGCATAAAGAATCCAACATTTATTCATTTTGGTCTCAATTTTACTAACAAGGCAAGTCCACAGAATGATTTTATTGTTATGTATATCTCAGAAACTTAACAACGAGCAAACAGACAAAAAGTTCAGTAGAGGGGAGCATCAGTAAGTGACAAAGTAATGCTGAGCACATTATTTCAAAGTGAGCATTGAAGAACGCAGTTCCTGTACACATCTAATCTCAACGCTGCATTTCTTACTGTGCTGGGAATTACAAATAAATGCGAGAGCAAAGAGGTCTCTGTTCTTAATATTAACTCAGTACCTACTAACCCATCTGCATCGCTATAGCATTGTGAAGGATTTAATTTTCAGTTACCTTGTTGTTGAGATATAACCACTTTCATTATCA
Source organism: Indicator indicator (assembly GCF_027791375.1). Lineage (NCBI taxonomy): Eukaryota > Metazoa > Chordata > Aves > Piciformes > Indicatoridae > Indicator > Indicator indicator. Next base: position 79,943,543 of record NC_072053.1, read on the forward strand.
GCTTGGATTTTTCATACTGACTTGAAACTGCATGCAAATCAATTTCACTGGCTGCTGAGCTTTTCATGTGAAATTCCTTGTCATTTGGCAGGCTCATCAAGAACAATCTTCTGTAGCAGACCTTCAGCACAAAACAGGAGGCTGATGCATGGTGCACTAATACAAAAAACCCTACATTTTTTCCCGTAAAATCCACACACATCCCCATCACTTCTACCAAAAAACTCAAGAATAACATATGGATAATATTAATGATTTTATTTTTCTCCCCCTGCTCTAAGAAAATAAGGTTCTCAGATAATGAAGTCTTTAAAATTTATTCTATGTACAGAATACCTGGGGAGAATAAGTGAAAGATAGCTTGGACCCACCTCAAACACTAAAAACACTCCAAAATTCCTCAAAGATGTAACACATTTCTCCATTCACTTAAATTTTGGCTGTGTTGAAAATGGCTTCTGCAACCATAATTTGGACACTGAATTTTCACACTGAGTAAGGATTATGTATTATAATAATTATATAAAGGGTGAGAATGGGCAATATGAGAACCCTGAGTGTCATAACAAAATACAGTTTAACATCATCTTTACTTGGCTCCTATTCAACACTTCATTCTCAACAGCAAATATTTGCTTACTATTAAAAAATTACTTCAAAAGCAGTGTTTCTTATCCAGTCTGCATTGAATTCAGCTCTGATTCAAAGGCAGACAATAGCCACATTCAATAAATATGGATGTTACTCGGTCTGAAAACACTTGTCAAAGAAAGTAACCCGTGATTCTTTTCTGAAAAACCAGAATCTTACTACTTTGATCCTAAATAAGCTGCACAACATGTGTAATCTTGCATAGTCACTAACTATGAAGTGCAATTTACATTTCTATTTTTATGTAAGCAAAAAGTAGTCATTTGTGTCTTTACATTTTGATTGCCATTGCTTAGTTTTCAAAATCATCTATAACTGTATTTGGGGGGGCTGTGTTTGGTTTTGCTTTTCCTTATTTATTTGTTTATTTATTTATCCAGATAAAAAGCCATTTCAGACTCATCTGTATGGAGCTATTGACTGCATCTTCAAAGAAAGAAGAAAGTTAGAACCTGATTTTCCCTTCATTATTACTTTTTTCTCCTTTAGTAATCTTTCAGGCAATTTATAGTAAGAGCACAGATTCACTTCCTTAACTTTTGGTTCAGCCAAGAAACATGACTAAGCCATCATGAATTACATAATGTCAAATATTACCTGAGTCTCAGGTGGGAAAAAATAATCAGAATTCTGTGCTAGCGATCTTTATCTGCATTACCACTCCACCACACCTAGTGCAGTGTTTGTAGCTACCTGCCCTGTAGCTACAGCTATTATGACATTATTCCAGTGATTCACAACAGAGAAAGTTGAATGTTTTGCCAGGTCCATAAGTCTGACTTTTCTTCTCTGCAAGCTTTCCATCTTTATAAACCTGAAATAACACTGTTTTCAATTTCTTGGTGGAAGTGCTGATCAACAAGGTTGATTTCATGTGTCTCCTGTGTCCTCTTGAATTTTGTTTCCGAAGTCATTGATATCTGGATTTAACTCAGGCTTGCTTTGACTTTTGTGACTTTTTCACTTCAGTATTATAGGCAAGGATTGTAGCATCATGTTAATAAATTTTGGGTTCTGTGCTGGTTTGGGGCCAGACAGATCGTCTCTTGCCCCGAAAGGGACAAAAGAATGAGACTCACACAAACGGATTGGAGAGTGATGGAAAGTTTAAATGGAAAAGCAATTGGTGAAGCTACAGAGAACTACAAGCTACAAAGCATAGTGACAAAGAGTATCCCAAAGCGTACAGAACCCCTCACAGAATTCCCAAAGCTTCCCAATCCTTCCCTTCTTCCCACCTGAGGGTAAACCCAAACCCCCCAGGGCTCTTTCTTCCCCCTCCCGCTGCTAGGCAAGTCTCAGGCTGGCCAGGTCTGAGACTGCCCCCCCGCTCCATTCTCCTCCTGGCATTAGGCCTAGACAGGCCGAAGAGGCCTTGAGGATACTCCCCCGGCATTACCCGATAAGAGAGGACATCTCCCGTGGGAGCAGAGAGGGAAGAAAGAGGAAGAGAATGACTTTGCAGATGGCCTTATAGGGTGCAGGGTTTATGGGTAGAAATACGTCGTTTCCTGTGTCCACCCCTGTGGGTGGGCACCCAGGACACCAGAGGTGTATCTCATGCGGCAGTGGCAGGGGGCACCCAGCCTAAACTGCCACAGGTTCTCTTATTGATAACATTTTCTTCACTCTCATTGATTTAACCAAATAAGCCCACCACAAAGGCAATTTCAGTCTGAGGCTCAGCCATACTTCATTGACAGTCTACTGCCTTATGCAAAATACTTTCAGGTATCAGAAGTTTGTTTTACAATCCTACTGCAAACTCACCCTTGTTTTACCTATAGAGTATAACGGCTGTGACAAAGCTGATGTGAGAGCTAGGCAATAGACAACCAGTGGACTTGGATGTGAATATCTGGAAGATGTGAAGAGCCTGGGCATCTAGATCAAGTGAAATAGGTAGTTAGCTGTGGGTGCTTGTGGGTGGGAAGAAGATACTTTTCTAGAACCTGTGGAATACCTAATATTTGGCTTACAATAGGAAAAAGAGTTGCTTATGCTTAAATGCTGTATTTCTGCTTACAATAGAGTTCTAGTGACAGTGGTACCCAGCATCCTTTGAAATGAATTTTATAAAGGCTGAGGATTCCCAGATCCCTCTGAAGGGTAAGCTGTGTGGTTTGTAAAAAGCAAGGGACCTCCACAGAGTATCTTGTTTTGGCAAATATCTTTTTTTTTCCCTAGATGAAAAGCTATTATTATTAAATTTAACCTAATTGCATTATTGTATTACACTATCTGATCATAATAATAAAATTATTTTTTTCTATCTTTCCAAAGGAACAGATATTTTCAAATTCTTCATTTGAGAAATCTAACTTGGAGCGTCTCTGTCTGCTAATGTCAATGGAGCACTTGAAAGCTTTTGGATGAAAAATACAGGTGCTTGGATGGACAAGGTATGCTTTTGTGTTTTGATATCTTAAAAAAACCTGGTCTGTCATGATGACAGTGAACTTGAAGTGTTTGTGCAATTCTGCCACATAAAGGTTTGTTTGGCTGCTGTTTTAACAAGTTCACTTTGTAAGTGGATATCAGGAATAAAATTATATAGTCATAGCAGAACCTTCTCTGTTCTTCAGCAGCTCTCCAGAAACTTCAGACATTACCCACATGGAACATAGCATCTGTTAAACACAGGAAATAATTCCAGTTATTTTCTTCATAGATATTTCTTTGGTTGATTAAAAAAAAAAAAAAGAATCAATTTGTTTCCCAGGAGCTAAAATCAGATTGCACTCTTGATTTGAATGTCTTTTTATTCAAAACTTGATGAAATTTCTGTTTTGAGATTTTTTTCCCCTGGTGTATATTTCCACAGAGACTGGCTTCTGAAATGTGCATTGGTCAGTCTGTCCTGCATACAATCCAGGAGTATTTTGTAGTTATTTCAATGACATGGAATGACAACGAGATGAGATGAGACTCTCTCTTCCTGAACTTGTTGGTAGGGTACTGATGAATCTGAAGAGTTCAGTATCAGTTGAAGACTTGGGCCTTATTTATGCAGGTATTTAGAATACATTATTTAATGTAATTCTTAATTTTTGGAAAAAATTGCCATTTCTTAAAGATCTGTAACTCCACTAGCCCCAGGTCACACAGTATCACAGAAGGGACCTCAAGAAATCATCAGGTCCTATCACTACAGATGACCAGAGTAATTTCCTTAAATAAGCTCTTAAGAGGCAACCTGTCTCTGGGAATCAGAAAACAAAGCCATTGTTCTCTGGTCCAGGAAGACACAAGAAAATTAGTTACTTATTAATTACTTATAAATGTATTAACTAATTGTTACTTTATGAGATTAATCCGTTTAATCAACAATATTCTGGGATACGCACAAAATTTGTGTCTGATTTATGTTAATTTTCATCTCCACCTGGAATCATAAAGGTTACAACAGACCTCTAAGATCATCCCAACACCACCATCCCCATTAAACCATGTCCTGAAATGCCATGTCTACATGTTTTTTTAACACCTCCAGGTACAGTGACTCCACTACCTCCATGGGCAGCCTGTTCCCATGCCTGACCACTCTTTCAGTAAATAAATTTTTCCTAATATCCAATCTAAACCTACCTTGGTGTAATTTGAGGCCAATTCTTCTCATCCTATGGGTGAAGAAACAAACACCCACCTATGTAGAACTTCATACTTAAGTTTTCTGGATTTGCAAAATTGCTTGGTTCAACTACAAAGTTAAACACAAGGAAGGCAGAGGAAGATATACAGTAGCCCAGTTATTCCTTCATTTGTAACCCCAAGCTCTTTCTACATTGCCTTTAGCCTTCTGGCATTTTTAGACCTTGAAGTGAAGTAAGCAATGTAAGGCCTGATTAGAGAGCTGATCATGACCTCCATGTTACATTTTACCCTCTCAAGAGGTGTTTCCAACCTCAGTTCCATTTCAACAATTTTCTTTTTTCTGGGATATGTTGAAACTTAAATGGTGTTCTTTGAGTACATCATCAAACAAGTAGAGAAGACTTAAATTAGAAAATAATACTTTTCTGAAGGTAAATTGACATATTGAGCTACACACTACTACAGTAGCACAGTGGCCTAATGATGCTAAAGATACAAGATTAATTGCGCCCTCATATTCATTTTTAATGAAATGTAACAATTGAGCTGACAGGCTCATTATTGCAGTTTTCCAGGTCTTTGCTATAATAACAGTCATAATGTTACTTGTCAATCAAAATGTAACCCTTATAACAGTTTTGGTCTTCAAAATTCCAGCAGTCTTGCCATTTAAAGTACAGCGACTCCTGACATTCAGACCAAGGCTATGTTGTCAGCTGAACCTCCCTTTCACATTTCAAGAAACTACTTCAAAACTCAAGAGCTGACTAATGAAACAAACTTTTATAATTGTGACATAGCTACAAGACTTGGAGTAGATTCCTGTTCTTAGCTTTTCCACAGTATAGAACTTTTTCTTGTGATGTATTTAAGGAGTCCAGGCCAGATAACTAGAGCTGAAACTGTTGTTGGTGCTCCTGCACTTATCTGAACATCATCTATGGATTCTGGGACAGAAAGAATCAATAATGATGTTCAAATTAATATTTTTTTTTCCACTTCTGTATTTTTATTTGTTTTTTCTTTGTTTGTTTTGTGATATTTCCATTAATGAAGTTGATACACAAATTTTGGTCATATTTCACTCAGTGGTGACTTGGAGTTACTAACTGAGAGAGAAATGTCAAAAGGTTCATCGATGTTAAGCAATGATCCAATAAACAGTTTGACTTTGATTTCCTTTTGTTTACAAGTTTAATGGAAGGAAAAAAAAGAAAAAAGGGCTTCTCCAATTTACAGATTTAAGGCTGAAGCAGTCTACTCAGGATTACAAGAAGATAATTTTCCAGTACTACAACTGCAAATAAGGTGTGGTGAAATCTGCTGACTGTTTTAACCCTCTGGCACAGTGCTAGTGCTTGCTGATGTCATTGTGAAGTTAATTCAATGAGTATGGGTGAGACTATTTAACAATTGATTCCCCTGCTCACATATTGAAGGAATATTCCAAGAATTGGGTTGTATGACTGAGCCTTCCGAAACATAGTGCAGTGGGAAGTGAGTCAGATTCTTTGCCTGTGTAAAGTAGCATGCATTGTAATCCTTGGAATTGGCCTCAAAAGCTGATGTGTCATGTCCTAGCTCTGCTTTGGCCAAAAATACACACAGTACTGAAGTGCTCCAGGCATTTAGAGAATTGCTGCTTGTGGTGGGTTGAACATGTCCCCCCAACATTAACTTTGCCAGACTAGCTCAGGTGGAAGCAAATGAAAACTCTGTTTACAGGCAAAACCCACAATCTACAAAGAAATGCAATGAATATGTACAAATATACAGTATTTACAATATTTACAGGGATTTACAATTGACAAACAGCACAAGGATCCTCCCTGGCCAAAAGACCAGGGGAGCTGCAACAACTTCTCTCTCTCCCTGCCTCCCCCTTACCCCTCAGTACACAAGGGACAAGAGAGTGAAGCAGAGATATAATAAAAGCGATGCAGCCAAGGTCAATAAAGCCAGTTAGCATCTCCCCAGAGAATAAGTGAGAAGAAGAGAGAAATTGTTTTGGGAACCAAATCTTATGGAAAATATCTCTCCAATGGAATTGTTTAGAATAATCACTATTTTCATTTTTACACCCAATAGTGATTTATTTACATTTTACTACTTTTCTGCTCAAGATCTGGGATAATTTTAAAGGCATAATCTAAAACTATCACACCACTTTACTCTCAAGCTCTTTCATTTCATCTTGCCAAAAAAAAAAAAAATCTGTTTTTCATCTTTATCCTTTCTTTTGATGACCAGAGAACTTTCACCACTCCCTCATACACAAGGTTTGGATGAGCCTTCTGCACATTAGCCCTTTTTATGTGGGTTTACTCTGTCATAGTAGCTTGTTCACTCTGTTCTTTTGTTCCACTAATATTTTTCAGCTACCATAGTGCCCATGTTGATATATATCACTTTATTAAAGATATTATGCTCTATATTCTTTTGTAGTACAAGATTGGTCTTAATTTGCTACACATTGCTGTTTGATTAGCTCTGCTCTTGGAGAAAAAATTGACAGCAATTAAAATAAAAGCTTTGATCAATTTGTTGGGTGTATACAATAGAAGTTTTTGTCAGTATTGTTCCTTGAATTATTCTCATTTTAAAAGCTTGGCTTGATATCACAAAAAGTCCAAAAGCTCACACAGTGAAAAAATTTATTTAGTGTTAAATGTTGCTGCAGTTGCAACGTTTGTGCACTATGATTTTGAAGCTTTAGTTCATTTATTACAAGTAAGAAACCCAGCATACTTGCAAGGTTTGGCTTTCACCTTGTTCTTCAAAGTGACATAGGAGAACTCGCAAAGACTTTTGCTTCACCTTTATCCTGTACCTTTGTTTGATCTAAAGGCAGTATTTTGGTAATCAGCTTGAGATGACCTAATTTCTTCAGGCTTTGCAATTAATTTCATTACATTACACTTAGTTTCTGCAACTGTGGAGCAACACCCACTTAGCAGTGAAAACTTGCAAGCTGCAAGCTCCCACCACCTGTGGGAGAAGATTTACCAAAGGTTGAAAATCATTCAGTTTCTGCCCTGCAGCTAGCAGCAACAGCAGGCCATCTGTTATAGAGCTGAGGAATGCCTAAGGACATAGAGGTTATATCTTCCAAATGGTGCATGAACACACAAGCAAGGACTTCAGTGGCATGTAGGCATCTCCTGCAGCATTGAAAAATGTTACTTGCCAAGTTGAAGTGTTCTTTTGCCTGTGTGTTTGTTTGTTGGTGGCTTTTTTTCCCCTGAATGATTGCAAAATGCATTTTTCCTTATTTTAAGTAGAAGCCAATGCATTCATTCTGAGAATGTTTCTTACTGAAGTCCATAATATGTGATCTGCTCTAGGTGATCCTGCTCTGGCAGGGGGGTTGGACTGATGATCTTTTGAGGTCCCTTCCAACCCCTAACATTCTTTAATTCTGTGGTAAATAAGTTTTAGGTTTGTATTTCTTAAGAAACCAGACTGAAAAAGCCTATTTTCCTTACTAATTCTCATCTCAATCAGGCTGAGGTTGTTGGGGTTATTCAGCTTGGAGAAGAGCAGACTCCGGGAAGACCTAATAGTGGGTTTCCAGTACCTGAAGGTGGCCTTCAAGAAGGCTGCAGAGGGACTGCTTGCAGAGGCCTGGAGTGATAGGACAAGGGGAAATGGCTTGAATCAGTGAAGAGCAGATTTATGTTGGATGTTAGGAATGACTTCTTTACCATGAGGGTAATGGAACACTGGAACAGGTTTCACAGAGAGGTGGTTGGGGCCCCATCCCTGGAGATATTTGAGGTGAGGCTTGACAGGGCTCTGGGCAACCTGATCTAGTTGAGGATGTCCCGGTTCACTACAGCAGGGTTGGACTAGATGACCTTTGGATGCTCCATCTGACCCAAACAATTCTATGATTCTATGATCTAATAATTAAGAGTAGATTATTTGTGCTTCTTTAGGCAATACATTTCCAAGCTTGTGAAGTCAGTCCTAAAAAATATGGTAGAAACAGAATAACCTTTGGGGGAAAAAAAATAGCAAAACCAGAAAAACATTTAGAATTATAAAATTAAAACCTCCAAATAAATATATACTGTATTTTGGACTTAGTTTTAATGACATTTTGTAGCCTATTCAGACAAGTCATCCTGATTTCCTTCATTTGTTGACCCATAGTTACTGTGCTGTTATAAAACATGTTGAAGTTTTAAGACGTTTTAGTCAATAAATTCAATACTAAAAATGTCATGAGCTGGACGGGAAGGATTGGAATATCTGAATCATAGATTCTGTGTTTTAAAAATATTTTAAAATTAAGGAAAGACAGACCTTGCTTTTCAGGAGTTAAAAGTCTACACAGATGGGCATTTCAAAACCACAGTTGTATTTGACCTTTATGCAATCAAAAGAACAAAAGAGTAACATGGCAAGAGCTACTAACAGGATAGCACATGCACATGAGAAAACCAGGAGGTGAGCCAGATAAGAAGGTATCACAAAGCAGCAGCTAGGATGTACAGTGTTGGTCTAATGGGGAAAATACTGAAACTCTGATACCAATGTTAGCCATTGATATTGTTTTGTGTACTCTGAGACCCAGTAACACATTACCTTTTGTAGGCTGACTACAGAAGTGACATCAGAGTTAAATTACTCACATCTGGGTAAAATGCTTAGCAACTTTATCTTGAATATTTGCTGCTGCTTCAGGGCTTCCTTAGCAACAAATGAGGAAAAGAAGCTTTATGTAAAGGTCTTAGTGCACTGTAGTAACATGGTACCCTGTGAAATTGACTGCATCACTTTAGAAGATGGTAGTCTTGCATTCTAAATTTAGTCTTGCACATATAGGGATGTAAATTCTCAGAGACATACAGATGTATTCTTTAACTTTTCCTGGTAGTTTCATTTCCTGCACAAAATGTATGAAAAACGCATGGAATATGTGGAAAATGTGACTGAATGTTATCACATCTCTTCTATAGAAGAACTGCTTCTGTAAGGAACTTTGCCAGCAAAATCAAAGATCAGAAAATTATTTATCATTCAAAAACCCAAGTCAACATCAACCCAGGCTGATGGAAAAATGAAACAAATACTGGTCCAGGTTTTGTACCAAGGCACAGGGAAATCATCCTTAAAAAGCTGTATCTCTAAGTCTGAGTACTTTCTCTGCAAGTGTTTTAGTTGTTCTTCTGAACAATCTTTTATACCTTGAGTGGCTGGGAAATGTGCTATGTGCATTCTCATATTATCAGAGCTAAGAATCTTTTCAGAGAATTAAAAAAAACCCACAACAATAAGCCAACCAACCAAAAGACAACAAATACCAACCCACAACGTGCTTAAGCTTACAAAGATAAAGTTTTGAAGTACTTTCCTGAGCAACAAAAGATATTGCACTTAGTATAAGAGGAAGATGCATTATCTAATAGATGTTACAAAATCTCTGTGTTGACAAGTAACGTGGCTCAGGAATGATTCTTGTGTGTAGTGTGACAGAGAGGAGAAAATTTATGTTTTTGTTTAACATCATAATAAAATTTGCATTGCAAGAATATGGCTTTTAAAAAACTTTTCAAGGTCTCAGTGGAAAAATACTCAAGAGGGTATGAAATTGAGGTTATAGCGATCAAACTTAACCATGCAATTTTCTTACTTTTCAGTGTTCTTTTTCTGACACCTCAATGATGTTTTAACATGTTTTTAAATGAAATATTTTTATATAGTAAGAGATGCTACTGTAAGTAAAACTGCATGGTAGCTCCCATTTCCCCTCACCTTTATGTTGCATTCAGCTTTCCAATTTTCCATGTGCTGTCCTTGCTTGCTGATTTTCTTTTTTCTTTAATTTTCTTAAATCTGAGTAAAAGCAGTAAAAAAGTGTGAGAAGAGTTGCAGATGTAAAGATAGATAAAAAAAGGAAGATAGAATTTGGGACTGGAAAATTTCTCTGAAATAATTTTTGCCCTTAAATTGAAATTAAAGTGCTGGTCACTGCATTCATCCATTCATTCTTTCTCATCTGTAGTTTCCTTGTGGTTGGGGTTTTTTTGGGTGTCTTTTTGTTTGGTTGTTTGGCTGGTTTGGTATAGGTGTTGGTTTGGGGTTTTGTTTGGGTTTGGTTGGTTTGGGGTTTGTTGGTTTGTTTTAAAGGAAAGTGAGAAATTTACTCAGTTGTTTTGGCTTAGTAACAAATAAGGTACTGATGGAAAAGGCACACATTTAATTGAAATGCTCATCTCTTACTTCCTTGTCTCAGGTTAAGCAATTTGTGTTTAAGTGCAAATACTGCAAAGTGTCTGTGTCTTTTGGGAGGAGGCTAACTGTGGGAAGATGATATTCTTATTATTAACATTTACACATATGGGGTGTTTTTGTACTTGAAAGTATGTCCTAAATCAGATTTAAGTAGATTGAGTTTTAGTTGAACACGTTTTGTAAGGAACAGCTGAGGGAACTGAGGCTGTTTAGCCTTCAAAAGAGAAAGCTGAGGGGAGACATCACTGTCCTCTACAACCACCTCAAAGGAGGTTGGAGCAAGGTGGGAGCTGGTCTCTTCTCATACGCAGCAAAGACTTGACAGGACAAGAGGAAATGGCCTCAAGTTGTGCCAAGGAACACAGTTATTTGTTTCTTCGAAAAGAATAACTTAGAAAAACTAGTTGTGGAAATGAGGCATTTAAACTAGAAACTCTGAAAATATGCAGGGCTGTGGGACTGACTCAGTGCCAGTAAAACAGGAAGTATTCTAGGGAGCAGATGGATTTAGCAGAGCAGTCTTATTTTTCCTCTGAAAACCAGTGGGCAGCTGCAGCTTTTCTGTTGTTTGGTAAGGATTTGTTCTTCTTTGGGAGAGATATATGAAGACTATTTTTTAAATTGCCCTAAGTGGTTGCATGAAGAAAGCCTTTAAATACGAAATGAGACACAGCAACTGATATTGAAATAAACCAACAAGTGAAAGTTCCTAGCTTTTACCATAGACTAAGCATTTTGAGGACTTCATAAAGAATAGCATCTGAAATTAGGGAAATGATAGAAGGTTCTGATGTGACAAGTTGTTAGGGAGACTTTATTTTGCACACATGGCATATTAAATCAATATTCATAAGAGAGGATCCAGATAACAAGCAACTGAACAGAGATTCATGAGATCAATGTTCTGTTTCCCTCTGGGGTAGACAGCTCTAGAGATGTTGAAGTTTTTCTTAATTTCTCCAGTTTTAAAACTGTGATACTAATATTTAAAGTCTAAATAACCAAAACAAACTGTGAGTAGATACAATTATTCAGTCTTTAATTCACAGACTGGTGAGAAAGTACCCAGAGCACTAAATTACTTTAAATTAATTGGAAATTTCATTTAAGTAGTTGAGTAGTTGCATATAAATAAATAATAAAACACCTCTAAGCGAATATTTCAGGAAAGCTTAAACAAAACAATTTTAGCTTGAACCTTGTGGAGGCTCCATGCATGAAAATTGCCAGAATGTTGTTATGATATTTACTTAGTCTCACCTATATGCCAAGCAATTTTGAAAAATATCTTCACAAGACAAGTTGAGGCATCAAGTATTTTATATGTTTGGTTCAGAACTGGATGAGAAGGAAACTCTCATTCACAAAGCTGCCATGAAGAGTGTTTTATCTTTGAGTAGGTTTCTTTACTGTTATTTAATAAATATCATGGTACAGTCTTACTGTAGCCCAAAGCAGATTTTTTTTTTTAAATGTAGTCTTAGGGAAAAATAAAAATAAATATTTGCAGCTTCTGCTATATGTTTAGTACAGGGAGATGCTAGGTTATGGTTTGACTTGATGATCTTTTAAGTCTTTTCCAACTGGGTGATCCTACAGCTAGTAATGATTGCCTTACAAGTATTCTATCCTATAAGTGCCAACATAACTGACAGGAGAGTGTTGGTAGCCAATGGGAATTCAAAGTATTGAGTTTTTGACTATTCTGGCATGTACAAGACAAGACAGATGCTCACAAGATCAGTTCTAGGACACAGAGGCAACATTCTGGGTGAAAAATGAACAGGTATCTGCCAGAGATTATTCCCTTTCATTCCATGGAAACATATTTGGGAGTTCAGGGGATGGGAAGAGTTCTTCATCTGAATATGCTGGAATATCAGGCAAAAAAAAAGCATATAAAAGCACTTTTAGAAATTTGTTGTTGTTGTTGTGGTTGATGTTCTGTTACTGTTATTAAGCTACTTTGACTTAGAAGAGCTTTTGAGTTGCTCTATTTCTCAGTGTCATAATTCACAGAGAGCCAAATCCAAATAGATTAATTGCATACACACTGTCTATATTTGGAATGAAGTAGACCCAAAGTCACCATAGGAATAACAGCTATGATAGAAGCAAAGAGTCTGACCTGACTACAATGGGTAGTGTACTTAAAAACACTGTTAAAATATCACTGTCATACACTGTCCTGCTACCAAGGGACCAGTGCTTTATTCTGATTGCTTTCCCTACTGGCAGCATAAAGTGTCTGAGGCAAATGAATGCAAATGTGGGAACCCAAAAAGGGAATGATAATGGAATATTTAGATGGCCTTCATGTCTGTGAGGGCCTGGAGGTGTTGTACCTCCAAATCATGTGAGAAAAGGATGGGAGTAAAAAATAATGAAGTGTTGCCTCTTTGAAAGGGATGGGAAGGCGACTGGGGAGAAGGGCACCTGTTAAAGGTAAATTAGTGGGCTTAACGAGGCAGGCTGGGGGAAAGTGGAACTGTAACAATCATGTACATCTCAACAAATAGCCACCAGCTCCACAGGTCTGGGCCACTTTGCCCACCTTATGGCCATTGGTCACCTCCTTGCAACTGGTCTGTTGGTTGTATTTCTGCTCTCCGTGTTGAGAACGGCAGGTCCGGGATAAACATAGCGCTCGATGTGCTCAGGAAAACCCGCATGAAAAGAGATTGTACCTGCTTTAAAACTTGTCCTACAAATTATGCATCAATAAACATTACAGAAAATATTGCCTCCTATTTGTGTAATTAAAAAATAATTAGGGAAACCTCATCGATATCATCTATTAACAGAATGCAAAACCAGAAAACATTGCATAGTATCTCTCCTCTATATCTATGTCTGTGTGAAATTAATTTAATTAATTAGTATTTAAATTTCATTGCATATTTCAAAGAATCACAGAGTCGTCACAGAATGTTAGGGGCTGGAAGGGACCTCAAGAGATCATCTAGTCCAAACCACCTGCCAAAGCATGATCACCTATACCAGGCCACACAGGAATATATCCAGGCAAGTTTTGAATATCACCAGAGAAGGAGTATCTAAAATCCCCCAGGGTAGCCTGTTCCAGTGTTCTGGAACAGTGAAAAAATTCTTCCTCATCTTTTCATGGAAATTCCTATGCCTCAACTTCTACCCATTGCCCCTTGTCCTGTCATTGGGCATCAGCACGACTCCATCCTCTTGGGACTCACCCCTTACATCTTGATAAACCTGAAGGAGGTCATCCCTCAACCTCCCCTTCTCCAAGCTAAAGAGCCCCAGCTCCCTCAGTCTCTCCTTGTAAGGAGAGACTGCCACTGCCTTAATCACTTTTCTGGCTCTGTGCTGGACTCTCTCAATCAGTTCCCTGAAGTTCTTGAACTGAGGGGCCCAGAACTGGACACAATACTCCAGATGCAGCTTTACCAGGGCAGAGCAGAGAGGTAGGAGAACTTCTCTCCACCTACTTAACCACACCCCTTCTAATCCACCCCAGAATGGCATTGGCCTTCTTGGCCACAACAGCACATTTCCAAATGTTCTTTCTTTTCCTAATATACAAGCCTTGTAATTAAATAATAAATGACCAAATATAGGGTTGTTGGGTTTTTTTGTGTGACAACTATCAGACCTTCTCATTCATATAGTTTGTATGAAATTCTTTACAGTGGGTTAAATCAGTTTATTTTTATAGCAAAACAAGCTGTTCACCCCAACCATCTGGTAGTGTTTTCTCATGAGCGGTACGCTCTCACACACTATCTAATTAAAGACATTAGGATCTATTCATGAATAACAGTGGTATATTGTGGTTTAATTTGTTTTACTCTGTTGAAGATATGGACTAAAAAGCCATGCACTTTAACCAGTAAAGGCCACAACCAATCAATTAAAAAAAGGTTTCCTTATTTCTTTTCTATTCCTTCCTTCCTTCCTTCCTTCCTTCCTTCCTTCCTTCCTTCCTTCCTTCCTTCCTTCCTTCCTTCCTTCCTTCCTTCCTTCCTTCCTTCCTTCCTTCCTTCCTTCCTTCCTTCCTTCCTTCCTTCCTTCCTTCCTTCCTTCCTTCCTTCCTTCCTTCCTTCCTTCCTTCCTTCCTTCCTTCCTTCCTTCCTTCCTTCCTTCCTTCCTTCCTTCCTTCCTTCCTTCCTTCCTTCCTTCCTTCCTATTTCTCTCTTTCTTTCTCTCTCTCTTTCATTCTTGTCTCTTTCTGTCTCTCCTTCATTCTTGTCTCTTTCTGTCTCTCTCATTCTCTCAACAGCTTCAATTTTAAGTGTTCAAACATATGGCAAGTTTAAGAATATCTAAAGCATCTTCAAAAATATAATCAGCATAATCTTGTTGCCTATCCTTCTACACCTCCTCAAATACAGTTAATCTAAAGTGGACATAGAATCATAGATTCGTTTATGTTGGAAAAAAACCCTTAGGCATCAAGTCCAACCATTAACCTAGGACTACCATGTCCACCAGTAAACCATGTGTCTAAATATGTCCACTGTCTTTTAAACACTTGCAGCGTTGGTGACTCAAACATCTACCTGGACAGCCTATGCTTTACAACCCTTTTGGTGAAGAAATTTTTCCTAATGTCCAGTTCAAATCTCCTCTGGTGCAGCTTGATGCCACTTTCTCTTGTTCCATCACTTACTGCTTGGGAGCACAGACTTCTTGCTACAACCCCGTTTCAAATACTTGTAGAGAGTGAGATTTCCCCTCAGCCTCCTTTTCTCCAGACTAAACAACCCCAGTTCTCTGAGCTATTCCTGAGACCCTTCACCTGGACTTGTGCTCCAGACCCTGCACCAGCTTTATTGCCCTTGTCTGGACACACTCCAATCTCAACGTCCTTCTGGTAGTGAGGAGCCCAAAGCTGAACCAAATATTGAAGATGCAGCCTTATCACTGCTGAGTACAGGGCACAATCACTTCCTTGCTCATGTTGGCCACACTATTGATGATACAGGCCAGCATGCTGTTGGCCAGTGTGCCCACCTGATCACTGCAGGTGATATATATAGGTGATATTCAGCTGGCTGTTGACCAACACCATCAGGATTGCAATGTGAGAGATACTTTTTTCTATTCTTAGAATTAACCATCTCCTGTTGAACCTGTCTCTGCTGATACTAGAACACACTACTCTGCTTCAATATTTCCTGTCTCTTATTTCCCATAATCTGCCTGGGAATCTGCTTTCACTTTGCACACTAATTTAAACTAATCTGAGATGTGTGTTAAAGGCAAGGAAAATTATTATTACTTGTTTACTTATGACTAAAGTACGAGTTTATAACTGAGTGTAAAAAAACTAAAAATACCAGAGAGTATGTGAATTAAATTATTTTGGTAAGCAATTCTCTTTGGTTAACTCTAAACTAAGTTAGCATCTTACTGTGTTTCAGTAAATGCTGCTTATATTTCTCAGCAGACAACCATAGCACTGAAGTAATCCACCTTTGCAGACATATCATCCATCTGATAGGAAAGGGCATTTCAGGAGGGAGCTCTGTTGTCCACACAGATCATGATTTCAAACAGTATATTTTTTTTTCACCTTTGGTCTGTAGATTTGTCAAACCAAACTGAGAAGAGGAGAGCTTTCCACTGCAAGTTCTACCCACATCCAAAACATCTATTTATATATTTGTTTTGTCATACCTTCACATATTGAAGATGTTCTTCAAGAAAAGGATTTGAACGAAGTTCTTTCTAAAGTGCAAGGGCATGCCTGCACCTGATCATCTCTGTCCATTTTCTGCAGTCAAGTGGTCATTAACATATGCAGAGACAAAACAGAATTACCATTTCAAAAGCTACCCTT
This sequence comes from Indicator indicator, assembly GCF_027791375.1. Taxonomy (NCBI): domain Eukaryota; kingdom Metazoa; phylum Chordata; class Aves; order Piciformes; family Indicatoridae; genus Indicator; species Indicator indicator. The sequence goes on from NC_072053.1 coordinate 79,959,846, forward strand.
CCACCAGTTCACACCAAATTGTGTCTCTATACTCTGCTTGCTCACCTCCCTCATTGGGTCTAGATCATCATAAAGGAGCTCAGACTCATTTCTCTTACAGGCCAGCTCAGGACATCAATGTGTTCCTTCATGCACAAGCACTGATAAAAGAGATGACAGAAAAATTTCCTGATCAGGTTGCTGTTACCATAAGGATATGATCACCTCATGTTTTCCCCCTTGGTTTTCAAAATATTTTGTGGGCTTTATCAGTCTCTTAATGCAAATTTTAGTTATGAAGTTTAAATCCATGTAAAGATCTTAATGTATAAAATCAACTACAGATAAATTAGTGCTACATGGTGCAAGATCAGTGCTGTGGTGTGCACCTTCAGAATATTCTTCTCACACAATGGCTAACACTGACCTATTTGAATAAGCCAATCATAGTTGTTTGATATACTCTGAGATTGCTTGGATGAGGGTTTTAAAAGTGTGTTTGCTTTAGCCATATTTGGGAAAAAGTAAAGATGTTGGGTTTTGTGTCTGCCCCTGATCCCTTCAGTAACTGATGGTTGCTTTTCTCCGTTAGCAAGCCTCTGCATAATGGAAGCATTAGAAGCAAGCTTTTGGTTAGCCTAAAAGAGATGAGCTTAAGATGAACTTTCTTGTATTAAATAGGTCTAAACCAACTTTGATTCTTTCTTTTTCTTTTTTTTTTTCCCCTTTCCCTTACATACAGCAAGTAATTGCCATTGAATAAATTATTCCAGTGGAATTTGTAAGACAAGATTAGGAAACCTTGAGAGATTGCTCTTCATTTAATGGCAAGTCTGAATGCTTTTTCCTCACAAAGTCAATACCATCAGCATTACTTACATGTTATTGGCTGTTTACAATGTCACCTCCCCTTTCTTCAGCATCCTTCTAATTTTAAAATCTATTTACTTGCCTAGCCACCTACTAGTTTATCAAATATGCAGTCTGTTAAATCCTGGGAGGAAGAAACTTTCAACAAGAAATTACAGGGTTGATGTGGGAATTACTGTTTTATGTCATAAACTAAATCAAGTTTGATGATTACAGTTGGGTCCTTTCCATATTCTTAGAATCTCAAATTATTCATCTGAACAGCATTTTACCCTCAGCATCCTTGTGATTATCATATAGAAGTTTATTAGCCCTATTTTAATAAATGAGGCTGCCAGAACAGCCTGTATCAGCCAGCAGCTGTCTGACAGTGAGTTCCATTGGCTGCAATCATACACCCTGTACAAGGCAATAGGAGGCAAACTCAGTAAGGGGAAGAGTGGTAAGGAAAAGGAGGTCAGTTACTTTGCCCTTCTGAGCCCACTGAAAAATCCATACCTGAGTGTGACTCAGAAAGTCTTCTGCAATTTAAGTCATGCTGTGTTTAAATCACAACGTAGAGTGAAACTTCACATGTTTCTGAGAGTTGGCAACATTTTAATTAGTTGCAGAAGACATGATTGGGAGAATAAGATCGCTAATGTAGAGTCAGGTTTACCCAATTATTGTTCATGTCTCCACAGAATGCTTCAAGGGAGCAGATATACAGGATAATAAAATAAAAAGTGACAGCTATTATCTCTTTGTAAGGAAATTTTAGGACATTTGAAAAATTTCACTTATTGAATGTGTTTACTTAGACCAAAGAAGTATTATTTCAAGGACTCCTTTTATAAAAATAATTTCTTTACAGCTTCAGAAATCATAAAAGTCTTGCACTTGCTAATGTACCAAGTGAGATGTCTTGGTTGTGTATTTGACAGCTAAAAACAGTGACAGGCAGAAATCTTTTCTGCTACCATACATCTTTATTTACCAGATAATGAGAAATCTGATACATTTGAAAAGTTCTTGCATGTTTTGAATTTTAAAGCATAGAACTACAAGGAGTGAAGAAGTAGGAAAGACAAGACAGTAAATTTGGAAACTCAAAACGCATAGCACATGGAACTTCTGATGAATTGATGGTAGATGAAGTCTCCACAGGCAGTGTAAGGGAGAGGTGTGTCTTCACATACCTGCAAGCTAGTTATTTCAAACAAGTAGGGCAAAAGAATCTTAGAAATGCCATTTTTGTAATGTATAACTTGCACACCGTGTTCTCCTTTTATTAGGCAGTACTACAGATCTCTGCTTGATCTGTAGAAGAAAAATTAGAGAGGCAAAAGCACAGTTAGAAATTAAACTGGCTGCTTCCGTGAAGGACAACAAAAAGCATTTTTATAAATATATTAATGCTAAAAAGAGGGGCAAGAGGAGCCTCCACTCTTTATTGGACGTGGAGGGTAACATTGTAACTAAGGATGAGGAGAAGGCTGAGATTCTAAATACCTTCTTTGCCTCCATTTTCAACAGTAAGGCAGGAGGACTTCAGGATAACTGGCCTCCTGAGCTGGTTGATGGGGTCAAGGAGCAGTGTTGTACTCCTGAAATCCATGTGGAATTAGTTCGAGACTTGTTGAGTCACTTGGATATTCACAAGTCCATGGGACCTGATGGGATTCATCCTAGGGTGCTGAAAGAGCTGGCAGATGAGCTGGCCAAGCCTCTCTCCAACGTTTTCCACCAGTCCTGGCTCACTGGAGAGGTCCCAGAAGACTGGAAACTGGCCAATGTGACACCCATCCACAAGAAGGGACGGACAGAAGAACCTGGGAACTCCAGGCCTGTCAGCCTGACCTCAGTACCAGGGAAAATCATGGAGCAGATTGTCTTGGGGGCAATCACTGCACACCTGAAGGATAGCCAAGGAATCAGGTCCAGCCAACATGGATTTAGGAAGGGCAGGTCCTGCCTCACCAACCTGATCTCCTTCTATGATCAGGTGACCCGCCTGGTGGACGTGGGAAAGGCTGTGGATGTAGTCTACCTGGACTTCAGCAAGGCCTTTGACACCATCCCCCACAGCAAACTCTTGGCCAAACTGGCAGCTTGTGGCTTGGACAGCAGCACTCTGCTGGGTTAGGAACTGGCTGGAGGGCAGAGCCCAGAGAGTGGTGGTGAATGGTGACACTGCCAGCTGGCAGCCTGTCACTAGTGGTGTCCCCCAGGGATCAGTGCTGGGCCCCATCCTGTTCAATATCTTTATTGATGATCTGGATGAGGGGATTGAGTCCATCATCAGTAAATTTGCAGATGACACCAAGCTGGGAGCAGGTGTTGATCTGTTAGAAGGTAGAAGGGCTCTGCAGAGGGACCTTGACAGGCTGGACAGATGGGCAGAGTCCAACATGATGACATTCAATAAATCCAAGTGCTGGGTGCTGCACTTTGGCCACAACAACCCCATGCAGAGCTACAGGCTGGGGTCAGAGTGGCTGGAGAGCAGCCAGGCAGAGAGGGACCTGGGGGTACTGGTTGACAGCAGCTGAACATGAGCCAGCAGTGTGCCCAGGTGGCCAAGAGAGCCAATGGCATCCTGGCCTGCATCAGGAATAGTGTGGCCAGCAGGAGTAGGGAGGTCATTGTACCCCTGTACACAGCACTGGTTAGGCCACACCTTGAGTACTGTGTCCAGTTCTGGGCCCCTCAGTTTAGGAAAGATGTTGAATTGCTGGAGCATGTCCAGAGAAGGGCAACGAGGCTGGGGAGAGGCCTTGAGCACAAGCCCTATGAGGAGAGGCTGAGGGAGCTGGGACTGTTTAGCCTGGAGAAGAGAAGGCTCAGGGGTGACCTCATTGCTGTCTACAACTCCCTGAAGGGAGGTTGTAGCCAGGAGGGGTTTGGTCTCTTCTCCCAGGCAACCAGCACCAGAACAAGAAGACACAGTCTCAAGCTGCTCCAGGGGAGGTTTAGGCTGGAGGTGAGGAGAAAGTTCTTCACAGAGAGAGTGGTTGGCCATTGGAATGTGCTGCCCAGGGAGGTGGTGGAGTCACCATCCCTGGAGGTGTTCAAGAGGGGATTGGACGTGGCACTTGGTGCCATGGTTTAGATAGGCATGAGGTGTAGGGTGACAGGTTGGACTCGATGATCCTTGAGGTCTCTTCCAGCCTTCTTGATTCTATGATTGATTCTATGAACAGACTTATTACACAGATAAGAAAGTATTTCTCTCTGTTGCTATGATCTGGAGACAGAAAAAAAAATCAAAATCTCTATGGTAAAGAGAACCTACCATTCTGAAGGAGAGATGGACATCAGCTGCAGGAAAGGTTTGGGTGACATCCTAACCTGTCCCTTATTCCACATAGGGTCTGCCACTGCCTATTTCATGGCTACTCTCTTCTCCAGCCCCTTCCTCCTGAGTCTGAGATGCCAGATCTCTAGTGGCCTAATTAATTCTTAATTTCAGATACCTTGGAAATTCTACTATTTTGAAGTGACACTTTAACCTCAGGTTTTCCAGCATAACCTCATCCTTCCACTGCCTCTTCTCTGCATTTCAAAACAGATGGGAAAAGTTTTGGTTTAGTGTAAAAAAAGCCTTTCTCTTTTTTTCCTGCTTGTTTTCCAAGCAATGGTTCAGTTACAAAGGCAGCAGTGCAGGACTGCCAACTTTGAAAACTGCTGTTCAGCTTGGGATGATGCTTCCATTAGAGGTGAAAATAATACAGGTTTTGTTCTCAGATGTGGGATAAATTAGGCAATAAAAAATGATGAGTAATTGAAAACAAATTTCTCTTTAACTATATTAAACAAGGATGCAATGATACAGGTATTTTTATGCATGTACGACACACCTTGAAAACAATACACAAGTTATTTGGTCCTGGATAAAACACAGCAGATATGCTACATAATCAATGGAATGAAGGGAAGCGTTGTGCTATTCTAATACTGAGATTAAAAAAGTACAAGAACCTTCAAAATAGATCATATAGGCTTTGAATAAGCTTCCGTATCCATAGGATCTGTGGAGAGTAAAGGACGTGAGTAGGGAGATGAGTAAGTATCTTTAGTACTGGTCTCCACACCAGGGTACCAATGCCAACAGATGTATAGATAAAAAACCACACTAATTCTGATCATTAAAAAAAAAAAAGGAAGAAAAAAGATAAAAAGAAAGAAGCTTGCAGAAAAGAAGCTAATACTTCAAACTCTTTAAGAAAGCATGGGAGATAACTAAACACACCTTACAGTAGCAAATCATAGCTGGTCTAATTCTGAGGTATACTGATTAGTAACAAAATGTTTGACAAAACATGGCTTCCCAGCAAGGATAAGGTTAGTAATTTGAAGCAAGAAGATATGCTTCAAAAAGCTGAAGAAGAAGCAGAAAAGATCATAAACTCCAGCAGACTAAAAACTAAAAAAACACACACACCCCCAAAACCTAACAACACTAAAAAAGACCCTTAAAAATAATTTAAAAAAAAGGTTGTAGAACAACTAGCAAAATACAACTGATATTAAATCCTTCTTCAAACACACCGGGCGTGAGACGCCTGTCGAGCCAATTGATTACCAGGAAATAAAAGAAACATTCAGAGAAAACAAGACTGTTTCAGGGAAACTTAATATATTTTATGCATTTTAGCACAAGGGCTAAACCCCCTGCTCCCCAATGCAAAGAGAGTCATAAAGTAAAGTTATTAGGAGCCAAGTTCAAGATAAAGGACAGAAGAAGATTTTTCATTCTGGGTTAGAAAACATTGAAAACTCACTGCTAAAAGCTGAAGCTTGCACAATTTCAGCTACTTGGAAAGAAAATACACTGGAAATCCTGAATTATATAACAAAAACCTGGAGAATCCCAAGGTTGTAAATAGTCAGATTAGTGATGCAGGCATCTAACAGAATGCCCAAAATCACTGCCAAATGTAAACCAAATATATCCCTACCAAAATGGATCAAAAGATGAATGCATTTCAGAACTACAGCCAAGTGAGGGAAGGTGAATACAGAAACACTGCTCTAGAAGAAAATGATATTTCTGAAGCAGACAGCAATGAAATACATAATTTAAGAAAATTAGGGAGAGAAGATTCAGTGTACATGTTAGGAGCTCAGAAAGAATCATTTATTTTCCAGCAACAGCAAAACAGGCTTGACATTTTTAAATAATATATTGTAGCTGAGATGAAGGGCCTTTCAAATATGCTTCAGTGCACATCAGCCTGAGCAGACTGCAACGAACTAAGTCAATAGGACTCTCAGCAAGGGAATCGATGTGATTTGCAGTGTTCCTGGTAGAAATGTCATTCAAAATTGATGACAAGATTTCTGACCAAATGCTATTTTAGAACAGACTTTATCATTCTCTTTCTGACACTACATCTGGTGACTTTTGACCCTCCTCTGAAACGTCTCACTTCCAGCTGAAGACTGAACTAATCTCATGCCAACGTGTGGAATTAACTTAATGAAACTGTAGGAAGATAAGAGATACTTCTGAAAGCCCTGTGTAAAATAAATGACTGCAAGCTAACAATTAGAATCTTAGTACTTCAGCTGCTACTAAAATACAGGAGATAATAGCTCCTTTTTTTCAATCTTTTCTTCCTCACAGATGGAAGAATCTTTAAACTTTACGTTCTAAATTACTTTGGAACCTTTATAAAAATAATCACAGATGCTACAAATACCATTTAGAATATAGTATTATTAAGCCTATTGGTTCTTGGCTGGAAAATTGCTCAGTCTGCTGTAAAAACCCACATTACTTTCCATAAAAAGTTACTTTATTGCTGGCACTGTGAATGTTTTGCACAAGAAAATTATTTCTTCTACCTATTGTTGAAAGTGAAGTTGGTAGGAAGCTGCTATGCTGTACTCTGGAAATAAGCCTTTTTGCAAACATTTACTCAGCATTTAGAAAACCTGGGTTTGAACTCTTTCTGCAGTGTTTTGGGTGGAGTCTTGTACTTCAGTTCCCAAAGCAGCTGGTCAGATTGCCCAGCAACTGCCTGACAGGAAGAAAGGAAGAAAGCAACATACAAGGTTGACTGATGCCAGGGCTGTCAATATGTTACCCCTCACTTAGAATATAAAACTAGTTTAGTCTTCCAGTTCTTATACACACACATCTGTTGCCAACATACTGCAATAATGGTCAGTTGCAGATAACAGAATTTAGATGATGAGTATATTAACACTGATACTGGTTTATAAGAAAATTCAGATCAGTAAGCTGCACTATTTCACAGGGCACCTACCATTGCTCTGTGCATATATGGTCTCTGCTTTGCATTAATTAGCACTAATATATGAATGATCCCTTCCATTCATAGGTTTTACAAGGAATCTAATACATTTAACATGGAAATTCTGAAGAGGAGGGGGCTTAAGTTCTTTATGCTTTTGCTAAACCCATGGAAAAGTGGGATGAGTATGCATCCAAAATCAGTGCTTCATCACTTTGATAATCAAAGACATATTTAGTGATGAAAATAAAGCAAAGATAAGCATGAATAAATCAGCACAATGGATTATTGCAAAGCCCCCTGAGCTCAACAAACATATTTTTTGTGTATTTTAAATGGCCTTGCCTCAGGCCTATTGGGCAGCTCGGGCCAGTGTGGCAATATTGTATGTATAAAAACCAAAAAGCAAGCTGAGCTGAGCTGAGCTTTACTGAAAGAAGCTGAAGATTCAAGTTGTTGCAATGCTAACTTCTGCAAAAGAGAATTTCAAAATGACCCCAAGACAAATCATAAATGACTTGGTTCCTATGTGACAAAATAATTACCTAGTACATCACTGACAGTACTACAATGCTACAAACACTTCAAGGTGAAAAAAAAACTGTTAAAGCAACCCTAATATTACACTATCATGTAAAAAATACACAATGGGCCATAATGTGCCATCTGTTTTGAAAGCAGAACATAAGATTAGTGGGGAGGTACTCTTAAAAGACAGATGGCACAATGTGACCCATTATTCTTGTCAAGTCTGGAAAAAAAAATGAGTGTTTCATCACAGCATAGACAGCTTAGCTGTGACCCATAAATCAATGCATATTTAATGTGTTGTTATCTTTGAGGAAGCTCAATATTTTCCTTAAAGCCTTACTATTTGATGGGAAACAGTTAAAAACATTGATCAAGTAGCAGTTGATAATCACTTTTATTTGGGGAGGGGGGGGAATTGTAAGGCAAGTTTTAAAGTTAATCCAAAGGTGACTATAGAGAAAACGTGTAGGACAGTGCTATGCCTTGCAGGACTCTCTCAGAGTACAGCAGAGGGATGGTCTTATCATGAACTTTTAGCAATTTCAGTTTTTTTCCAGGTAAATTAATGGGATTTTTCTTTCTTTCTTTCTCTATCTATCTATCTATCTATCTATCTATCTATCTATCTATCTATCTATTTATCTATCTCTACATTTATATCTATATCTATATCTATATCCATATGAAGAATAGGGGTTGCATTTTAAAAAGTTTATTCATGGCGTGCAAGACAAGGTTTTGCAGAAATAATTAAGAATTTATTGTATGTACAGCATGTAAATCATAACTACTTGCACCACAATAAAAATGTTAAACAATGCAAATTCACCTGCTTGCAGACATCATGCTCACAAGTAACAATTACCTATCAGTCATAAACAAATGAAGCATAAAGGAATGAAGCATAGCAGAAGCTGAGAAACTTGGGACTGCTTACCCTGAAAAGAAGAACATACTGAAAGGGGATCTTATCAATGCTGATCAATATCTAAAGAGTGGAGGTCTAGAGGACTGGGCTGGGCTCTTCTCAGACAAGAGATAGGACAAGAGGCAACAGGTACAAACTAGAACGCACAAGGTTTCACGTAAACATAAGGATAAACTTTACTTTGAGGGTGACAGAGCACTGGAACAGGTTGTCTGCAGAGGTTGTGGAGTCTCCATCTCTGGAGACTTTCAAACCCCACCTGGACACGCTCCCATGCAGCCTGATCTAGGTGAATCTGCTTTAGGAGGGGAGTTGAAGTAGATCATCCCCAGAGGTCCCTTCCAACCACCACATTTCTGTGATTCTGTGCTAATGTTCTTCAGCACACAGTATTCTTCTGACCCCTTCTTCAACTAATGTGCATTTGGTCAGTAGAACTCTGTTTTCATGTGGAAATGACCTAAGCTTCCTTTGAAGTTTTCTTTAAGGAGAAATAACAAACTCTTCCTCTATCTTGTGAATACACCTCAGTTATCTGGAAAATTTGTCCTCCTTGAGAAAATATTTATCCTGCAGTACTTGAAGACGGGGGAATGGAGTGGAAGAAAAGATGACATATATATATCTCCCAGAATCGTAGAATCAGCCATGTTGGAAGAGAGCTCCAAGATCATTCAGTCCAATCTATCACCCAGCCCTATCCAATCAACTAGACAATGGCACTAAGTGCCCCATTCAGTCTTTTCTTGAACACCTCCAGGGACAGTGACTCCACCACCTCCCTGGGCAGCCCATTCTAATGACAAATGACTCCCTCTGTGAAGAACTTCCTCCTAATATCCAGCCTATACCTCCCCTGGCACAACTTGAGACTGTGTCCTCTTGTTCTGCTGCTGGTTGCCTGGGAGAAGAGATCAACCCCCTTACTTTCCCTATGAATAGGTAAAGAATCTACTACAGTAAGCTTTGCACTGTAAGAACTAGATGACTTTCAAACTATGAAATTCTTAAGGGTACAACTGTTGCAGAGCACAATTTGTCATATCTCTTTTATTGACAGTTTGTGCTTTGGTGTTCTTTATTTTTAAGTTAATGCATAGGCATACCAGATACATAAACCATCTTTGATGAACACCTTGAAGGAGAGCTGTCCCATTCTTCATGTTAGTGTGTTAGCAATCTGTCTTTCACCCATGGCTTTAATCTTACACTTCTTGTTTTGATAAAAGTGGAAATAAATAAATTTGAATCAACAGGGAAATGCTTAGGTAAAGCAACAGACACTGAGACTGGTCTTGGCATAAACCAGACTTTTGAGGTGGAGCTACCAAGATTCCAAGATTTTCTCCTCAGTGATGTCCTCAAAAGAGATAAAAATCTTTTACAGCAAAGACATGTTAAAAAAAAAAAAAAAAGAGTTCTCATATTCTATGGATTGTCCATTGTGTCCTTGCACTTCTGCCAGGTTTGGGTTTATTTCTGTCCCATCCTTATTGTAACATCTGGCAGCTGTCCTCTGCTCCCCATGAAGTCTGCAGATTCTGAGGTTTGAGATGTAGATTCTGCTCATCAAACAGTTTCCTTGATTACTGTGGTGTGCAATTCCCTTGCTTGGTGGTGTAATTGTGTAAATCTCTTTTCTTCCATATTCTTTAAAACTTTCTCCATGCACAGACTCAGTTTTTCTCCTGGGAAAGAAGATTTTCCCCTCCACCAGAAGATCTCAGATAATCCAGACATTATCATTTCAGATTTATAACAGAGAAATAGGATTCAAAAATATAAACCAGACATTACCTGTCACAGGGACAAGTGTGAAAAGCCTCTGCACCCTACCAAAAGGGCAGCTTTCAAATGTGCTTTTTAGTTTATTGATTCTAAGCAATTTTCTACTTGAACCAATTCCATGATCTTCTCTGCAAGCCTAGGAAAATTTTATTTCCATCACCTCCAAGGCCTGGCCTTTGTTTTATATCTTGCTATGAGCAAATTCCTCCCAGTTACTTCTTATCTTAGCAAAAAGCAAATAAGAACGAAACTGTATGTGTATTCCGTGAAGTGAGGAACAAGGATTTGTGCCAACAAGTAACATAAATTTTCAGTAATTCCAGCCATTATTTGGGCAGAATAATTTGATTACGTAGATTTTCTTCCTAATAATTGTGTGCCATCAAGACAGAGTATCTGCATAAGGATGGCAACCTTACAGATATATTTCCATCTGCTTCTCATAGCTTATTCCAGTCTGCCTGCAAGAAGGCTTGAAAAAAATGCCCCATTGAACTTAATTCATATGAAGCCCAAAACCATCTTGTCTGTCTGAGGCAATATATAGATGGTATTTTTTTCTCTGCTTCAAAGTGATCATTTTCTTATGAAGCTGCTCTTTCTGGCAGAAATATCTTCTAAGTAGAACATATTGCTCCACCAGTTGTCAAGATATTGTAAATGATACAAGGTAATGAATTAAGCACTGGTTTTATTGTAGATTTGGGTTATTTTTTTAAAGGGAATTATTTTGAAAGAAGTTACATAATTTTCTCATGAGAACCTAGAGATTTGGGAGTTGGACCAGATGACCTTTAAAGGTCAAGCTAATATGTGAGTCTATGATTCTATGAATTCAATTTGGCCAATACTCAGATGCAGGGTGAAGTTTACTGACAAAGGACAATTCAAAACTGTAAAATGAGACTCATTGTTTAGAGTTTGAAATATATAAAGGCATCTTGCATACAGAGAGCTTGTTTTGGCACTCTCCCAGACTGCAGGTAAATATCACAGACACCTGTTACACAAAGGTCTCCAAGCAGCAGGTTTTTACAACCATATCTGACGGTGTTAAAGTTTTAGAGGATAGAAAATATTATCTTCAATAAATGCATTTAGCTCATTGAGGGAAACTTCAGAAATATTTAGTCAGTTAAACAGTTACAGAATTATCACCCTCCATATGCAAACATTTCTCAGGCACATATGTATATGTCTGCATGCACACAGGAAAATTATTAAAGGCATTTATATATGAGTTCAACGTACAGAAGAACTACCCTGCAGCCAGTCTGGGTGGACCTCTAGCTTTACATTCATATAGATAAGAGAACTTTAACACTTTTTTTGGACTGCCATTTGATCTAGCTTTAGATTGATAAAAAAGAAAAAAAGGTAATGGTTAGGCTAAAGCCATGCATCTTAGACTCAGGAGTCACAGGCCTGAGAGTTTTAGGATTTGCCTCTTGGCTTCTTGTTTTGAGCAAGAAAAACAAAAGATCGGAAAGGCAATGTTTTGAACTTTACCATAAGAAGTTCTGTTCCTGGGTTTGGGATTTGACACACACCTAGTTTCAAAGGAGCTATATACAGTCATTTGGGGTGAGTTTCTTTCTCCTTGACTTCATCAAAGATAAAACTGTGCCTAGGGAAACAACTAGGGAAGTCCTTTAAAAATCAAAGGCATGTCTTTCTAACGCATCACAGAGGAAACTCAGGGACTCAAAGCATAACCCAGCCCAACCCATTTAGCTCAAAATGAGAATTTGTTTTAGGGAAAACAGCTAAAAGGAGGAATCTATTTCAGTTAGTTAGCTTCAAAGTGTGTTTAGTATTCCATCACATTCTTTTTGCTTCTAACAAGCGTAGTTACAGCCAGTTAATATCATTCCAGAAGGGAAACATCTTGAAAAGTGTTTTGGCGTATAATTTGGTAAACTCTTAACCTTTAATAAAGAGAGAAAAGAGAAAATTGACTTCTGAAAAAGCAATTCCCTTTGTACAAAGGAGAAGTGATGAAGATGTTAACCTGCTTTAATTTTGTGGCCTACAACCTCATCAAGTTGGTAAGTTTATACTTTATCCTGTAGTATCTGAATATCTGACAGAGGTCAGAAAAGCATGGAATTACTAAGACATAGTCTTAACCTTCCAAATAAATTTTTGGCACCTCTATGAACTTTTACTCTAGGGACTGTGCTACACTGGAGAAAGAAATGATAGCACTCACTAATAATCAGATGAATATTTCAACTTCAGCTGGTAACTTCTGGGGGTAAACAGACAAGCTGACAGCTGCATAGAGAAGAATAAGGAAGAACACTTTTGTTATTGGTATAATATTTTATTATATGTTATACAATGAAAAAAAGGGAATTTATTCCATTTGCATGGGTAAATGGAAGATGAACCTGTGACTTGGCCACTAATCATTGAACCACAGCATTAGGTAGTTTGGAAAGGACAGCTGGAGTTCATCAAGCCTAATCTGCCGATCAAAGCAAGGCTATTTAGACCAGGTTTCTCAGGTTTTCCAATGTCATAATGATTTAAATCTTGACCACCTCCAAGGATAGATGTCTTTCTTTCTGACCCCTGTCTGATCACTGTCATCATGATAAAGATGCTCGTAGCTGCCGCTTTTCATCCTTCCAGTACTCACTTCTGAATAGGTGCAGCCTTGTCATGTGCTGGCAATGTAGCCTACACCCTCCAACATGTAAGTACAGGCAGCAGGGAGGTCTCCCTTTCCCGTATTCTTCCCTAGCCCAAGTGAGCCTCATACCACCTTCTTTCCCTTGTGTATCCTCTGCTCCAACAATATTCATCCCCTTCTGATGGACTCACTGCTGTGTATGTGGGTCAGTTCTGCACCAGGAGCTCCTGTCTTGGCAGAATACCTCAAGAGTTGTCTCACTGGTGAGCACCAAGCAGTGGGGAGGGATCACTTTTCAGTGTTTCCCTCATAAAGTCAAAAGAACACCACTGTTATTTTTGCACTGTATACACTTCAGATATGTAAGGAACATAACAATTATTTTTAAAAATAACAGACAAAGCCTGGGAATCATAGAAGTCTATTTTTATTCTTTAGATTTTGTAGAAGTATGTCTTCTATTTAAAAAATGCATTAAGGTTTTTGTTTGGTTGGTTGGGGTTTTGTTTGTTTGGTTTGTTTTGATTTTTCCTGAGAAAAATTTCTTAATTATAATCCTATTTAGAACTTCGTAAATTTTTGTTTTATCTTTGAAGCTGTTATGTGAAGATCGTAGACAGCAGAGTTTTGTTCTTATTTATATTGAAATGAACATGATGTTTTGAACACTCAAAAAACTGAATAGCCAAACTAAAGTGCAATTTGGTTCACATAGCTTAAAAGAATAAAACTTCATCAGGTAGTAGATGGATATATGGGTTCAGGGGATTAAAGGTTAAAGTCAAAGGGGAACTCCATCACCACATCTACCTGCTCCAGTGAACATCAGACATAAGATTTTTGAGTTTTTTAATAAAAATTTCTAATCAGTCATGCTAAAACATATGAAATTCACCTTCCATCAGCATGGTAATACCATGGCAATGGTATTTACAGTCCCTTGCTAGCCAAAATTTATTGGTTATATTATGTTGTTTATATAATGTTGGTTATGGCAAACCTTTCAACTTGATAGAAGCCATGTTTGATTTTCTCAGACCTGTAGGGTGTCACTAAACTTTGTGGCCCATTGAGTAGTAAGTTTTGGGTATGCTCTGTACAAATATTGCCATGCAAGAGGCAAACTTTTTGATCCAATTTTTACATTGTAATTCCCTCACTGTTTCTACAAGGCAAAAGAATCTTCTTGTTAGTGAAACTGAGATTCAGCCTTCAAGGTGTAGCCCAGTCTAAAATCCTTAAAGTAGAGAGAAGTAAAGCATAGGATTATGAACTTCTGGGTACCTTTGATACTCCAGAAAGCTTTCACAAATCAATATACTTTACGCTGATAACTTTCCCCATCAGTGAATTGAATTCTTTTGGAAGGAAGATTTTCAGCAAAGACTTAGTCAAGGTTTTCTATGGGACTTCTTTTTTTTGACTAATTCTGTGGCAATCTTTCTATAAAAGTTTTAGAACTTTTACCTTGAATGACATGCTTGAAATTATATAAAAAGTTATTACTTTGAAAACGAGACATCTAACTTAGAATAGAAATGATATTGCTTGTAGATTTTACTGATGCCTACCAAATACCTGCTTAATACTTCATTGTGTCAGTATCAAAAGATTTTCACTGATTAGAGACCCAAACCATAGTGCTCTACCAAATGAGTTCAACTTCTCTTCCAATTATGTCCTTGGTGTCAGAAATAAATGATAAGTAAGGGCCTGTAGGAAGAACATAATAGAATCCATCACCAATAAATGACACTGATACGTAGACGTCAAAGCCGCAGTTCTTGGATTAACAGATGTGGTGGCATCAGGACTATCATCAGGAACAGACTGTTTTGGGCTGCTGCTGAGAAAATAATTCATTTAATTGATGGTTTCAGGTATTTCTTTCTGTTCACTAAGTGTCCTCTCTCTCTGTAGTTACATTCCAAAGTCTTTCTTGCTGCTAATCTTTCTTAAGGAAAGGGCTCAGATGACTGGCAGTGAGGCTTTCAATCACTCAAAAACCAGCAAGAGATGGAAAGACATAAGGGCACACTGACCATTTAAAACCTGTATTTTCCTAGGCCACAAAGACCTTGCTTGATTCAATCTTGGGAGTGTACTTATTGTCTCACAGAAGACTTGCAGTTTTGTCACATTAAGTGGTGGGTTGTGTTTTGAAAGGTGTTGTGGTAGGGCCATGATATGGCCCAGTACAAACCCAGACATCCATAAGATGTCTAGACAGGGTCCCTTTCTCTCCCCTCCTTCCTGCAAGAAAACAGGGCAACGTGGGAAAAGGAACAAAGGGGACAGGACTCCTGCCTGTCTGGTAAACAAGATGTTTATCTGGGGGGAGAGCACGTAAGCTCCCCCAGATACAAGGTCTTTGCTTCTGCCTTTTATGGTCACAGCCTGGCAGAACGCTTTCCATTGGGCAGCTACAGGTTAGCTTCAGTGCCCCATTGGACCAATTGACCTCTGGCATTTCGTATATATACAAGTGCTAGGTACCCTTGCCTTGCCTTGCTCAGCCTTGCCTTGCCTTGCTCAAGCCTGCTGAAGCCTCGCCTTGCTTCAAGCCTTGCTGCCTCGAGTTGCCCTGCCCTGCCTCTAGTGCCTGGTCCAGAGCCTGGGGTAAAGCCACAAGCCATACACATACAAGCCAGAGAAGCCACGAGCCTAGAAGCCAGAGCCGCCTTAGCCTGCTTCCCCTTGCCACCAGACTCGTGCCGTGCCTCAGTTTACCCAGGAACCAAGCAAGCGCCCATCGCCAAGAGCGTCGTTAACTGCCTGCCGTCCGCTGAAGCCAGACCAGCCTGGGACCACGTGGGAAACCTTTCCTGCTGGCAATCTACTGTGCTGCGCCTACGAGAGCGCCCCAAAGCTAACACAGCAGCAGCAGCAGCATCCCTTATATGGGTGAAAATAGCTGTGAGTAGCTCATTCACTGCCCTTTGGGTCTAACGATTCTTACCAAGCCTCCTCCCCATTGTAACTGAGCATTAACTGCTCTCGGGGACTTCCTCTTTCCAAGTTGTTGCCCTCCTAATTTGCATAGATTAGTTTGTACTTGCCCTGAGACTGCATAATCCTCTGTAAATATATCTTCCGACCATGCAACAATCCTTTTTACGAGTTTGGTATATTTCATAATAAAGGGTTACTATTTTTATTAATATCCATTTGCCATATCATTTATTAATTGTTGTTGTGAGGGTAATTAATAAATAAGCCTCCCCTCGACTGCAGCAAAAGGGTCTAAGGTCTTATCAAGTTGTGTACCCCTCCATGTGACAGAAATGCATTCCACATGTGATCAAAACGCTTTCTGTCAAACTCTGCAACAGTAACAAAACAAAAGCAAAAAGATTTCTGAAAAATGGGGCCCTGGAAATATTTATAGGCAGGAAAGCAGCAGGGCAAGTGGCCTGTGCAGTTAGTTTCCTTGAAAATGTTGACTCCCTTAATTTCCTTTCCTAAGGGATTGGGCTCTCCTTCAGCAGCACAAACTTCTGGTGAGTTATGAGGGAGTTGTGGCAGATCACAAATGCTGCAATAGAAAGGGGAAGAGAAGTACATAAAATGAATGAGGTTGTTTTTTTCTCTGAGGATAAAATAGCAAAACAGATTCTGTGATTTAAATGGGAAGCAAAGGAAGACTAAATAAAATTAATTTGGTCATTACTCCTATATATTCACAGAGAACATCAATATTAAGAGACACTAACATATTAAGAGACACTAACACTGCTTTTACAAAGGAAATGAATAAGATATTCTCACCTCTTGATTTAAATCACAGTGAGATACAGTCTAGGTATCTTTCAGTGATTGAGAATACTTCACAAACACAAAATCTGCAAAATAACTAAATCACAACCTACAAAAATCATTATCAATCTGCTGACTTTCAAGCATTAACAGTTAACTAATAACTACATCCTCCCAAAACTTCTTAGGAAAAAGTTCTTTACAATGAGGGTGTTTGGGCACTGGAACAAGTTGTGCAGAAAGGTGGTTGAGGTCCCATTCCTGGAGATATTCAAGGTGAGTCCTGATGGGGCTCTGACCTAGTTGAGGATGCCCCTGCTCACTGCCGGGGGCTTGAACTAGATGATTTTTGGAGGTTCCTTCCAACCTGTGTGCTTCAACGATTCTGTAAGGCAACCTTATCATCATAACACAAAGGGAAAATAGTGAGATAAATTGGACAGCTTTTTTTCTACTCGTATTTAAAGTTGGAGATGTCTATAGGAATTAATGCAATATACTAATATAGATACACATGAAGTTTATTGTCACACACAGTAACTCAGTGATTAAAACTCGTAATTCAGTTGCACCAAATTAGTCACAATGTTCAAGCTGTGATATCCTAGCAACACCAGTCACACTGAAATAAAACTATGTTCTAGTTCTGCTAAGATTTGTTGTTGTTGTTGTTAAACGGCAAATAAAATCATCCACAATTTGTATTTCTCCTGTTCATTATTTTGAATTTGCAAAATTACCTTTCCATTAAAATCTTATTTTCATAAAACTTTTAAACAATTCTTGGAGAAATATATTCCAAAACAATATATTTCTCTAAAATATAATCCCATAATTCATGCTTTCCATAATAGTAATGTTTTAAAATGGCGTGATCCATATGGGCCAGCTTGGGGTGACTTATTTGAGAGATATGTTTGATACACAAGAATCTAAATAGTGTTCATAAAATAATATTTAAAGTTGTCTAAAATATTTAGATGAGAAAAATATTTGTGAAGGAGCACCAAGCCTAAAAAATTGCTCATTTTCTGCTATCCCAAGGTCAAAAGAGAAATACTTAGGTCAGGTTCTGCAAATCTGAAATCCAGAATAACTAGTGGGGACTTACAGTTACAATAAGCCCAGCATTCCAGACACTCATTGTTAGAAGACAAAGTGAAGATGATAACAAAACCAGACTCTCTTATCATAAAACATATGTCATTATTTGTTAACAGTGGAAAACAGTTATGCAAAAAGTGTCACTTAAACCAAATGGTGAAAACTCCCACTCAGGCCTCCCCTTCAGAATTACTAGCAATAAATACCAGAATATTCAGGCAATGCTTTCATAAACAGCAGAATTTAAACTAATAACTCCAAAGAGTCAGAAGACAAGTGACATAGTAATATATGTGAAATCTATGCCGCATGCCATACTCTTGCTTCTTCAGAGGCAAGCAAGGCAAGCAAAATTACATCATTATTTGCAGCCCAAATTTCAAGGGGATAGTATTTTGACATTGTCAGGAACTGATTCAATGATCTCTGGAGGTCCCTTTCAACCCCTAATGTACTGTGATACTGTGTGACTGATAAACAAACCAACCTGATATGTTTAATGTGGGATGGATTTTCCTCTGACATAATGAAGTTAACAGGTCTTCACAGAACCACAGAATCATGCAGGATTGTAGCACTGCAGGACAATCTGGCTCAGACTTAGGAGATCTCTAGCTCAGCTGTTTGGTCAGGCAAAGTTACTCAGGGCTTCATCCCATGGAGGTTCCAAGGCATGCACCGGTTCCCTGGGCTTGTCACTGCTGCCTGGTTGTTCTTATGGAAAAAAAAACTTTCCTAGTACTTCTTGAGGTGAGACTCATGGTGAATGCAATTCCTGAAAAAAATGTTTGGTATTGCTTAGTCATGCATGTTTTGCTCAGAATATACTCAGAGGCAGAGCTATTCTGTGTTTATAAGGAACCCAGCACATTCCTAGGTCTTATCCTAACTTAAAAATTCAATTTGTAATTTATTCTGCCTGCAATGGGCAGGGACACCTCACTATTAAAAATGTTAATTGAGATGTTTACACCCAATTGAGATGTTTACACCCAATTATGTCTTTCAGTGTTTCAGAGAGCAGAGGAAATAATACTAATCACATTTAGTACTGAAACAAAAGCATTGTAAAGAGGTTGAAGACAATCTGGAACTCATAAAAAATAAAGAGTATCTTGATCGTAATTATACCATTTGGATACAGCAAATATGTCTATACTTTTAAATCACAGGATCACAGGATTTTAGGGGTTGGAAAGGACCTCTGAAGATCATCGAGTCCAACCCCCCTGCCAGGGCTGGACCATAGAATGGTCCATCAAGTAATTTATCATCAATGGAACTGATATCTGTTGAGTTCATTTTACCTACAAGCAATAAACATACTAAAGTACCAGAAATTATATTACTTGAAATAGCTGGCAACTGTACAGTTGAGCAAATGAAAGCACAGATTTGGATGCGTCCAATAGAGATGAGTCAAGCCACAGATTTCTACCATGCATTCACCCTGGATCAATTTATTCTGCAGTATCAGAAAAAAGGACAGTGGTACGAAATTTATGATAAACATCAATTATTACAGACATTGGACTGCATACTGTACTGGAAAGGGTTACAGAAAAAGGTAGGCAAGATCTATGTTGTCCAGAAACAAAAACCTTCAGAAGAAGTCCAGGAATTTCAGCAGCAACTTAATGATTTAATTGGCTATGATGTTACTGATGTAAGCAATGTGCATGATGATGAGCTAGAGTTTGATGATGAGCACAGGTCACACAGGAATGCATCCAGATGGGTCTTGAAAGTCTCCAGAGAAGGAGACTCCACAACCTCTCTGGGCAGCCTGTTCCAGTGCTCTGTGATCCTCACAGTAAAGAATTTCCTCCTTATGTTGAGGTGGAACCTCCTGTGTTGTAGTTTATATCCATTACCCCTTGTTCTATCAGAGAGTGCAACTGAGAAGAGCTTGTCCCCTCCCTCTTGACACCCAGCCCTCAGATGTTTATAAACATTTATTAAATCTCCTCTCAGTCTTCTCCATACTAAAAAGCCCCAGGGCTCTCAGCCTCTCCTCATAGGACAGTGCTCCAGTCTCTCTCTCATCCTAGTAGCTCTCCGTTGAACTTTTTCCAGTAGATCCTTGTCCCTCTCAAACTGGGGAGCCCAAAACTGGATACAATATTCCAGGTGTGGCCTCACCAGGGCAAAAGGTGGCAATGCAAAAATGCGTAATCTTTTGATTTCAATCTTATTTCCTGAGTTCTCTTTCAAGGTTAGGAATAATTCTATATGATAATAATAACAACAATCTTAACTTTTCAAAACAATATTAATTCTTGCATGGAATTGCAAATGTTTATGTGAGCACCATTCTTTAAAAAAAGTACTTTCAAGATGTTTAAAATTTGAAATTTTGAGTTATGTCCGTCCAAAAGGTCTCTGTGTGTCCCATGTCCATCCAAAATTTGGCACTCAGATGTCCACCTGGTCAGTGCTCACTGATTTGAACACTGCTGGTCCAGCTTGATTGGGGCAATGAAGCTCTGGGTTTAATCACAGAGTTGTAGAACCATAGAATCATGTAGGTTGGAAAAGATCTTTAAAATTATCAAGTTCAACTATTAACCTATCATTGTCGAGTCCACTCATAAACCTTGTCCATTAGCACCACACGTAAGCATCTTTTCAATACCTCCAGGACTGATGACTCATACACTTCCATGGTCAGCCTGTTACAATGTTAGTGTTAAAAGTGGTTTGGGCAACTTTGAACCATATGCTGATATGCATATGTGGGTGCTAAAACATTTTTTTCTCTTGTTTTTGTTTGTTGATACATTGATGAACATTTAGTAGTAAGGTCCAAATTGTGATTCAGCCTATGATTTCGTTCCACCTAGATGTCAAATCATATGCTAAAAACTGAGGTAAAGAAAACATGAAAACACCATAGTAAGCCCAACTGTTGAAGAGTTTCAAAAGGCTAAGCATTTTTATCAATCTGGACATCCTTATTGTAGACACTCAAACCTAATAAGAAAAGCACTTTTAAAAGTTTGAATTCAGCTTAATCAGCACCATGTTTACCAGGAACCTAAGCAGGTTTACTGGAGATTTCAGCCATATGTTAGTGAAGCAACAAGATACAACCAAAAAAACCCAACATGTAAAAGATGAGAATTTGGACAGAAATAATAATTTGCTCCCTCTCTTAATTTCCACTAAGTCCTTATTAGTCCATGCAGTATTCTTTATATATTCCTGTAACACAGAAAACACAGAATCACACAGAAAACATCTGGCTGGAAGAGACCTCAGAGATCATTCAGTCCAACTTTCAACCCAGTTTAGGGTCAACACTAAACCATGTCCCTAAGGGCTGGGTCCACTCACTGCTTAAAGATCTCCTGGGATGGTGATTCTACCACTGCCTTGGGCAGACCATTCCAATGTTTGAGAATGCTCTCTGTGAAGAATTAATTCCTAGCATCTGACCTGAACCTTCCCTGGTGCAGCTTGAAACTATTTCCTCTATTCTTGTCCCTTAACACCAAGGAGAAGAGATTGCCCCTTCCTCGCTCCAACCTCCCTTCAGGTAGTTGTAGAGGGCAGTGAGGTCTCCCCTCAGCCTTCTCTTAACTAGACTGATCAAGCCCAGGTCCCTCAGATATTTCTCACAGGCCATGTGCTCCAGGGCCTTCACCAGCCTTGATGCCTGTGGTGGGTTGAAAATTGCCCCCCAACATTAACTTTGCCAGACTAGCTCAGTTTGGAAGCAAATGAAAGCTCTATTTACAAGCCAAACTACAATATGCAATGAAATGCAACGAATAAGTACAAATAAACAGTATTTACAAATATTTACAAGTATTTACAATTAGCAATTGTAAATTACAATTTTAAATTTACAATTCTAAATTTACAATTAGCAATTGTAAATTGCACAAGGACTCCCCGCCCCCAACCAAAAGACAGGGAAGCTGTAATGGCTTCTCCTTCCCTGCCTCCTCCTTAGCCCCCTGTACAAAAGGAAGAGAGAAAGAAGCAGAGATATATTAGACTTAGCCAAAATAAAAGCGATGCAGCCAAGATCAAGCAGAAGCAAGTTAGTATCTCCCAGACTGAAGCAAGAAGAGGAGAAAGATTGTTTTGGGAACCAAAATCTTATGGGAGATATCCTTCCAAAGGAATTGTTTAGAATAATTGTTATTTTACGTTTTATATCCAGTAGTCATTTATTTACATTTTTACTACTTACTGCTCAAGGTCTGTGAAAATTTTTAAAGGCATAGTCTAAAACTATCACATTGCCCTTCTCTGGGCACACTCCAGAACCCCAGTGTCCTTCTTGTAGTGAGGGGCCTACAACTGAACATGCTACTCAAGGTGTGGCATCACCAGTGCTGAGTACAAGGGGATGTTTACCTCCCTGTTCCTTCTGGCCACAGTGTTTCTAATATAACCCAGGATGCCATTGGCTTTCTTGGCCACCTGACCACACTGCTGACTCATATTTAATCAACTGTCAGCCCCAGGTCCCTTTCTGAGTCACAGCTTTCCAACGACTCCTCCCCAAGTCTGCAACACACCATGGGGTTGTTGTGATCAAGGTGCTGAACCTGGCACTTAGCTTTGGTGAACTTCATACAATTACCATGGCCCAGTGGTGTAGCCTGTCCAGGTCCCACTGCAAAGCTTCCCTACCCTCTAGCAGATCAACACAGCCACCCAGCTTGGTGTCATATGCAAACTTACAGAGAGTGCACTCAATGCCCTCAGCCACATCATTGATAAAGATATTAAAAAGAACAGGCCCCAGTACAGAACCCTGGGGAACACCACTAGTGACTGGGTGCCAGCCAGATTTAACTCCATTCACCACCACTCTGTGGGCCCGGCCATCCAGCCATTCTTGTAGATGGGCATCACATTCGACAGCCTCCATCAACTGGGACATCCCTGGTTAGCCAGGACTCTTGACAAATAATCAGGAGTGGCTTGGTGAGCACACCTGCCAGCTCCTTAACTACCCTTGGGTGGATCCCATCCGGTCCCATAGACTTGTGCACATCTAAGTGGCACAATAGGTCACTGATCATTTCCTTCTGTATTGGGGGGCTACTTTCTGCTCTCCATCCCTGTTTTCCAGTTCCAGGGGCTGAACTCTCATGAACAAATACTGAGGCAAAGTAGCTGTTTAGCAGCTCAGACTTTTCCTTGTCTTTGGTCACGAGGTTCCCTCCTTCATCCAGTAGGGTGGAGGTTCTCTCCAGCTCTTCTTTTACTGTTAACATACTTAGAAAAGCTTTTTTATTATCTTTAATGGCACTGCCAGATGGAGTTTGTGTTGAACTTTGGCCTTTCTAATTTTCCCCCTACATATCTTTTCAGGAGTCTTGTACTCTTCCTCAGTTGCCTGCCCCTCTTTCCACAGCCAGTAGACTGCCCTTTTCTTCCTGAGTTCTACACAAGGCTGGTCTTCTGCTCTGCCAACTCATCTTCCAATGCATGGGGACAGCTTGTTCCTGTGCCTTGATGATTTCCCTCCTGAGGAATGTCCAGCCCTCCTGAACTCCTTTGTCCTTCAGGACTGCCTCCCAGGGGATACCACCAACCAGACTCCTAAAGAAGTCAAAGTCTGCTTTTGGAAGTCCAAGGATGTAGTTCTATTGTTTCCTCTCCTAACTTCACTAAGAACTGTAAATTCCACCATGTTGTGGTCACTTTGCCCAGGATGTCCACCAACCTTTACATCTCCTACCAGTCCTTCCCTGTTTACAAGCAGTAGGTCTAGTAGTTACTGATCCCTTGTTGGCTCGTTCACCAGCTGTGTTAAGAAGTTATCATCCATACATTCCAAGAACCTCTGGGACTGTTTCTTGTCTACTGTGTTGTGTTTCCAGCAGATATCCAGTAAGCTGAAGTCCCCCACAAGAACAAGGCCTAGTGATTTTGAGACCTTCTCCAGGCTCCTATAAGGCACTTTGTCAACCCCCTTGTTCTGGTTGGGTGGTCTATAGCAGACCCCCACCATTACGTCTGCCTTGTTGGCCTTTCCCCTGATTCTCACCCACAAACATTCGACCCTATCATCACCTTCATCATCATGCTCAAGGCAGTCAAGGCCCTCTCTGACATACAGGGCCACACCTGAGCCATCCCAGGGCCACATTTCAGAACTATTCTCAGAACAACTTAAAGATTTAACAATAATGAACCATCAGAAGCTTTTATAAATGTAATGAATACTTCAGTGTTCATGATTACAAAACACTTTTGGAAATCAGAAATATTAAACGCATGTCTCTAAAAGTTCATCATTATTAAATGTCTGAGAACTTGCTTTAAAATCCTCTCAAAATGACAAGATAGGTAAACTATTTTTTCTACTGAATACAGCAGACTTTATGGTTTTAAGGTTTAAAGGGAAAAGGTCTTTTTCTTCAAAACCTAAACTAAGCATTATTTCGCATTTAATCAAACTGGGGGCAGATAATATTTATTAGGATCTGAATGAATACTTCATTGGCTTAGAAAGAACCTGGATTTGGCCATAATTCCTGTCTTTGTTTTTTTTATTTTTTTTTTCCTTTCTGTATATACTATTGCTTATTCTACATTATTTAAGCATCCCAGAAGAAATCTGTCATTTTCCTTTGGAGATTGTTCTTCATTCTACTTCACTATTACTAGAAATAGGAAGCAGAATGGAAGTGATGAAAAAATATGCATGGACACAAAGCTCTGCCTGAACACTGTGAGGTTTTCCAAGTGGATTTTGAGCTAAATGAATGTAGATTTTAGTGTGTTTGGTTTTTTGTTCGTGTTTTAAAAAAAAAAATATTTTTTATTTTCACTGTAGGATTTCTAGCAATTTGACAGAAAAACTAAATTTCTTCTTCAGAAACATGACTAAGCTTGGTGGAAATGGTTACTTCCATTTAGTATCAATGGGGAAGATAAGCAACATAAACCAAGTGCTGTGGTAAGTCAGTGGCAAAAATCACTGTAAGGTTGTCATTGCTGCATGTCAGCTTTACAATCACTTGAAGTCTGGTTTGAATGGACTGAAAACAGATGGAAGTGCTACCAGAGAAAAGCCTGCAATCTTTCTCTAGACATGCTTCAAGTAAGAACAAAGACAGTGTTTTGTGCATTCCTGAATACTTACTCCTCTGTAGACCTGGGACCTACCAATATCTTCTCACCAGTTACCAGTGTGTGATAGAGCTTCTTATCTTGGACTCTTTACCTCTGTAAAAGCAAATGACTGACTTAGGATCTGTGAAACAAAGCTTTAATGAATCTACAATTGGAGACAAAGAAACTGAATGACTTCTGGTGACTAGCAATAGATGTTTACTTTTGCTTTCAATATGTTCTTTTTGACCATCAGCTTAATAGTTTGCCTTTCTTTTTCTTTTTTTTTTAATTTTATTTTAATGTTGAAGCATAGGTAAAAGAAAGGTAAAAGAAAAGGTAAAAGAAAAATTAATGGAAATGAGAAAATGATGGAAGAATTGCATTTGTATTGTCCCAGCTGGCCTATGTTATAATTTAGATTATCCTTCTTGGAGAAAAAGGACAGCTCCAAGGTAAGAAGGAGAAGTTGGATGTGGAAATATGCAGTTTTCCAGGGCCATAAGCCTTTCAACTCAGTTTCAGGATATCTTTATGTAAAATAAAGCCTCAAGTAGGTGGAGGCAACCTACTTGAGTGAGAGTTAACTGTGGGGAAAGGATATCTTTAATAAACAGCTGTGCAAGACCTTACAGCAAAAAAGATCAAATAGGTGATCATGACTGCTTGTTTTGTGCACGTGGCCAAAGCACGCAAGAGTATGTACTCTGACATCCCCAACCTGAGATCCCCCTTTCTGCAGGGGTGTGTGGCCTATTTATACCATTTTCTTGCTTCCTGTGAAAGTAAGGCTTGCAAGTGAGATGCCTACACATCCCACTGGTGGCTGCAAATAGAAGTCCAGCCCGCATTCTGTATTTTAGAGTCTGCAGCTTGTATTGTATTTTGGAGGACTACATCTGACACTTACAAACTCAAAGGATATCTGACTTTATTTCTCTTGACAGCAAGAGCAATTTCTGTGATGTGTAATAAGACTGATAGAGATGTTCAGATCTCTTTCCTTTATAGCACAATCTTTCCTGCAGATCAATGTTTTGATGGATCAGTACCAAAAAAAAAGGACATATTTTTTCTAGGATAAACATATATGGAGAGATCTTATCTCAGTTAGACTGGTGTAAATCTGCTGCAGCTGCAGTAATGTCAGACCATTTACCTTAGGATTAGAGTGTAACCTACTCATATGTGAGAAGATAAAGAGTTCAGAGCTTCCCACAAACTTATCTTTATTCCCACCTCTATATAGCTTTCAAGAAATTTTTATTTGCTTTCACATGTTGAAAAAACCTGTTACATAAATATGTACCCTTTCTTAAAGTACTCAATAACACACTCATTTTACATTTTAAGCAAATCTTCCATAGTGAAAAATGAAAGGCAGCCAACTATCACCATTGATGAGGTTTGTTGTCTTCCACTGATCATCTGTCTGTAACATAGATACTACTGGTTCCTTTGTGGGGGAGGATTACAAAGCAGAAGGTGAGTACTTCTGTAGAGGCAGAAAAATGCATCACAAAATGCAGTGAAAACACATGACAGTTTGTGTCCATTCCCCACACAAAATACAGAAGGTGTTTGGGTTATCAGTAAAAGCATGGGGCTGACCTGTTATTCAGGCCACAAGAGACAAGGAACTTCTGGACAAATTTCAAGAAAAGCAATAGTAAAATCTGTGGTTCCTCATTATTTTTTTCTCTTATTTTCTTGTTTCTTTTTTATTTTTTTTTCTCTTTTCTTCTTTTCCTTATTTTCCCCCTTTTGTTTCCTTTTCCTCTTTTTTCTTTTATTTTTTCTTTCTTTTGTCTTGCCTTGTCTCTTATTTTCTTTTCTTTTCCCTCCATTTCCCTTTTCCTTTTTTTTTTCCATGAAGATATTGTTTCTATTTCAACAGATACAATTTATTCTGTTGAACTGACACAATAAAAAGTGTGAGATGTTGACATCAGTTCTTAGAAGATGATTTAAAAACCAGTACAGTTCTTTATTTAATCCTTCCCCTGGCAATCTGAAAAGTGTATGAAATATTCAATAAAGTATAAAAAGTAAATAAGCAAAAATAACCAGACCTCACTCAATGTAATTCTAAGCACTCTTACTACAGAAATAACCTATATTCAAAGGGCCATATATAAAAAGATTATATTACATGACATTATCATGACATTTTTATATGTGAAATGGAAAACTAAACATCTATGATAAAGGAGAAAATAATATATTTAGGAGAGCTTATACAATGTTTTCCTTTCTATTATTTTCACCACGATTTGTGTGAACATAAAGGATTTACGTGAACCATAAAGACAACAAAATTCAAATTAAACATGTTAGGCAGATTAAAAATTCACAAATCCACATATCTGCCAAGTTCTGCCCTGACAAATAATTGAAAGGCTAAGCTTATATCATCAGACTTTGTTGCTATCAATTACTATGCTCAGCAGAGTGTTGAGAAGCTTTTCAAATGAAAAATTAGTAGTGAATGAACCTCTAAAGAAGGTTTAATTTGCATGAGCATACAAAGTTATACTAACTATCAGAGCCTTTACCTAATCACAGTGGAAGGGAAGAAAGCTATTCCCTTCCCTCATGACTTCCACTAAATAATCTTGTGTGGCAAGGCTTTCTTCTCCTCATGTAACAAGACCCCAAGGATGATTTATAAGTGGGCTTTTGTTTGTTTGTTTAATTATCACATATCCGCCGGCTCTACTCACTGCCATCTTTGTTGAGCACAGTACAGGTAACAGCAGGTGCCTGTAACAGGTTAAGAATCTATTTCTGTGCTTTCACACCTGGACTACTTTAAATAGGTGGGGCCATTCAATCTTTGACTTGTTTAGCCTCTTAGAAAGATTAAGAGAAAGAAAAACACAAAGGTGAAGAAGAATAGTGTGCTTTCTTCTTAGCAAACAGATCTAGGCAGGCATATAGGAAATTATTACCTGAAGTTTTGGCAGTTGAATTTTATATCAAACTATTAGTGAAATAAGCCTTAGGAAAGTCAATTTAATGCCTGAAACTTGCATTCCCTGGTGAGTGAGAACAGCCCAGCTTCCAAAATGACACCTGGTCAGCTTGACAAGTGAGTAGCCTGATTTGGGTCTACTACTGATCCTCCAAAACAAAGGAAAGAGCTATGACTCATTTCATTTCCTTATTTGTCTTGGTATTAAGCATTCAACAAGAAAGATGAATGGAATTTATTACAATTTAATGAAGGGTTTTTCCCCTTTTTCACCTGTTATTTTTGCCATTGTGTTTCTCATTTGGGTGAATAATTTGGATGTCATGGTGGAACACAGTACATCAGTACCTGAACTTCTGATGTTAATAAATGCCTACAGGATAACTTTATAACTTTGAATCAGTTGTAAAAATCTCCATGTGCATGAACAGGGAATAACAGCTTATCCGAAAAGGAATTTCTTTCTCAGGTGATATAAATGTATTTTCAAAAAATCTGAATGTTTTTACTAACCAGTGCATTGCCTTGAATGAAAAAGTGTAGAGACTAGCAAAAGAATACTTATCATTTTGAAAGCTAAAATGGAGCTATTTTTCTTGCTGTTAATTAAACGTGTAATTTTATTCAGTTTTGTATTCACGTGTAAATTAATAGTTTCATTTATTTAACAAGGGATCAATAAATACACTCATTTGAAATCAAAATAAGTCTATTTGAATTGTTGCTTTCTGCACTTTCTTTGACTTAAAATCTGTGAAATTTTCAAAGACTATTTTATAGTTTAAAAATGCATGCTCTTTATGGTGACAAGAATTATGTTGGATTTTAAGTTGTGCAAGTTTATCTTTCAGAGTGCTTTGAACTTCCTTGATTTATTTTCCTTAATTCCAAGTAAAGCTCAACATCAGAAACACTAAAGCTCAACATCAGAAACCCTAAAGCTCCTCCATTTTACAATTTTTTACATTAAAAAAAATTGTTTTGACTTTAAGTCAGAATAATTATCATGAATCTTCATCAGGTGGTAGTTCTGTGTTTCTGGAAATGGTAAAAAATTCATCTCATCCATACTTATTGTAACCCAAGCTTTATGTGTTGGCCAAGATCCTCATCTGAAGAAAAAAACTGGGGATTCAATTCTCCGAATTACAGACCTGCCATGATGATTTACCAAGTAACAAAACTCGTCTGTCTTCCTTTCACAAGACAGTATCAGATGCATACAGATACTTAAATTATATCTATTATTGATTCTAATTCCCTAGTAAATTTTAATGTAGTGTATATTATCATGTTTACTATTCTCATTAGAATACCTTTTAAAATTATTATTATTGTTTTGAAAGAGCATAGAGTAACTATTTCAGATAAAGGTTAGAGAAATTTGACTTTGTAGACAATTATCAGATCATTTTGCTCACAGACAACTTGAAAGCACAGACCACAGTAATTGAGGTATTCTGCTTCTCTTATGGGAATGCTGAAGCAGAAGAATGCAAGACTGTGTTTGGCATGTCTAGCTGATATGGAATACATCAGACAGTAATTGGTGGCATTGTACTACTTATTTATTCCTGTTATATTCACCAAAGGCGAGTCCTGCCTGACCAACCTAGTGGTCTTCTATAATGGAGGGAGTACATCAGTGAAAAGGGAAAAGCTACAGATGGCATCTGTAGTGCCTTTGACTGAGTTCCCCACAACATTCCCTGTCTGGATTTAGTGGGTGGATTGTTTGGTGGGTAAGGAATGGGTCAGGTAGTTGCATCCAGAGGGTGGTGATAACAGCTCAATAACAGGAGGAAGATCAGCGACAAGTGATGTCCCTCAGAGGTCTGTACTGCAACTAGTGCTGACATAGCAAGATAACTGCACCCTCAGCAAGTTTACAGCTGATAACCAAGTTGAGTGATGCAGTCGACACAGCTGATGGATGGGATGTCATTCAAATGGATGTGGAAGAACTTGAGAAGTGGGCTTATGAACCTCATGAGGTTCACCAAGGCCAAGTGCAAGGTCCTGTACTTAGGCTGGAGCAATCCCCGGTGCCAGTACAGCCTGGGAGATGAAAGGATTGGGAGAAGCCCTGCTGAAAGGGACTTAAGGGTACTAGTTGACAAAAAGCTGGACTTGAACCAGCAATTTGTGCTCACAATACAGAAAGCCAACTATATTCAGAGCTGCACCACAAGAAGAATGGCCATCTGGTAGAAGGAGATTATTCTGCCCTTTTACTCTACTCAGGTGAGACCCCACCTGGAATAATGTATCCAGCTCTGGAGTCCTCAGAAAAAGAAGGACATGAACCTGTTGCAGTGAGTTCAGAGGAGGGCCGCAAAAAAGATCAGAGGGCTGAAAGTCTGAGAGTTGGTGTTTTTCAGGGATCTGCTGGAGAGAGTTAAATGGAGAGCTACAAGGATAATTATGGGACTTGAACACCTCTCCTGTGAAGAAAGACTGAGAGACCTGGGGCTGATGTGGAGAAGAGGAGGCTGAGAAGGGATCTTATCAACATCTATAAATATCTGATGTCTGGGTGTCAAGATGAAGGTGCCAGTCTCTTTTCACTGGTAGGACAACGAACAGTGGGGACAAAGAACAAGGTAGGACACAGGAGATTCCACCTCAATACAAGGAGACATTTCTTTATGGTGAGGGTGGTGGATCACTGGAACAGGCTGCCCAGAGATGTTGTCAGGTCTCCTTCTCGAAAGACTTTCAAAACCCTGGATGCGATCCTGTGCAGCCTGCCCTAGGTGATCCTGGTTTGGTAAGGGGGTTGGACTCAATGATCTCTGGCAGGTCCCTTCCAACCCCTAACAATTCTGTCATTCAGTCTGGAGAAGAGAAGGCTCCAGGGAGATGACCTTGTGGCCTTGCAGTACTTAAAATGCTCCTATAAAAAGACTGGGACAGTCTTTTCAGCAGGGCCTCCTGCAACGGGGCACGTGGTAATGGTTTTAAACTAAAAGAGGGGAGATTCAGATTAGACAGGAAGAAATTGTTTACCCTGAGGGTGGTGAAACACTGCAACAGGGAGAAGTCCCTGGACACATTCAAGATCAGGCTGGCCAGGACCCCAAGCAGCCTGAGCGAGGTATATATTGCCCTGCTTGCTGCAGGGTGAGTTGGACTAGATGAACTTCAGTGGTCTCTTCCAGCCCAAATCATTCTCTGATTCTAAACATTCAACAACACACCTCAAACAAAACCCCTTCAAAAAAGCTATAAACTCCCCCTAAACTTCAGAGTCCTAAGCAAATTAATCCTATAACACCTAAAACTGCTTAAATTTTGTTTCTAATCTCCAGGATAGTACTATTTTAATTTTTTTTTTAATCTGATACACTCAATACACTTAACTGTTCTTTAAAAGTGCATATTCAGAAATATTTGGATGAATGTACTGAACTAGAAGACTCTGTATAAATAGGAAATCTGTATGGTCAAGAATTTCCACATCATCTAAATTTCTTCTATTCCTTTATTTGAGATGTGGACTAACAGAATGTTGAGTATGAAGCTTTTTGGAGTGGAAACCAGACTCCTTTCAGATTGCCCCCTCTTACAAAATTGCTAAAAACAGCATCATGCACAGGGCAGAATGTAAGACTCATGTCTTTCTCAGGAGAATAATAAAATCACACTATAAATGATTCATAATGGAGAAACCTTCTGCAGGTGAAAGGACATAAGAAGCATTTCTATCTCGTGAAATAAGGTTAGTCTCCTTATAATATATAAAGCAGTTATAGGGATCTAAAACACTCCTATCTGAACATGGTTAGATTAATGCAGTTTTAAATCCACTTACACTACATAAATATGTTTCAAAACCTTTGAGAGGAGCATGATTATTAGTGCAGATATTCCTGAATTCCTTATAAAGAGGTTGCTCCTTTTGCAGTACACTTTTGAGTTGATGAGTCATCATCATTTTAATTTTAACTGCAGGATGATAGTCACAGTGAGTTGTACTCACACACACAAAATAAATGCCCTCCTGAGCCATTCTATGTCACTGGTCAGTATATGCTTTGTGTCTCAAGACTGAAAACAGCCTGAGTACCTACCCTGTGATAGGCTACCCTAAAGAGGATGAGGAAAGATTGGTGCAGTTTATTGGATCAAAACATCAGCCATTAGAGCAGATGTTATTTTTCTGACCTGGCTATACCTAATGACAGTACAACCTTAAAAGATTTATGTTTTTTCAATGGATGGCAAACATGAAAACCTCAGGTTTGATGTGTGCTCCTTAACAGACCTCAAGCAAAGTTAATTCTTCGACTTAGCTTCACTGACTTTTTCAAATTAACCCCGTTTTTCTCGCTAGAGTAGTTCAGATTTGAGTGATATAAGTGGCAAAAGTTAGGATACATAATCTCTGCAGATACACAGTAATAAGTAGCTGAAAGTGGTAATTTCTTTAGCTGGTGCAGTTATTTCTACAAAAAGGTATGGCTGTCAGTTCAGGAAAATCTAAAAGCTACCCAAAAATTGCAGTGGTTGTAGGTCATGCCAAAAGATGTCTTAACAAGCAGACCAAGTCAGGGTCAACTCTTACTTCTGTGAAAAGAAAAGGTTATAATACAACAGTGCATACTGTTGTACAGATGTACCTGCAAAAGGAATGGATAATGTAATTTCTGCTGCAGCAACAGTCAAATAGGCGAAATGTAACATGGCAAACAGAGATAAAGGAGAAAAAATGGCCTATTTGCCAAGGTCCTACACCCGGGCTGTGACAACACCAGGTACAAAACTTGCATATCTTGCTTCTTTCCACTACCAGGCTTGATCCATTGTACACAGCAAAGGAAAAGCTGATAATGAAAATTAGAAATTCCACAATCCTCACTTTCTGTTTGTAGTTAGATCAAGCTAATATTAAAGACAGAATTGATATATCTGCATCTTTGTAGAAAATGCTACAGCTTAATAAGGTGAGTTTGCTTCTTTAGCTGAATTTCTGTTATCACACTTACAGGTCTGAATGTGAAATGACAGTGCCATTATTGTTATCACTGCTCTTAATCTGCTGAAGGACATTTGAGCTAAAGCAGTACAAAACTTCTGTGACAAATTCCAAAACCACGGTTAACTCACTGAACTTCAATTCTTATTAATAAAATGGGGGTTATGCTACTCATGTTGGCAAGTTTTCTGATGTACAGTCTTTTAAAGACTTTCAAGGAATATTATAATTTTTCTAAACTGTATTTTTCTCATAACAGCACTATTTTACAGCAAGCTATCCTTGTGGGCTCTTCTTATTTATCAATATCTTTTCACATGCAGACAAATCTCAAAATTCTTTGCCCTACAGCATGACAACTTTCCCCCTAAATCGTGACTGTGGACTGACTTGTCCCAGTTCCATACTTTGTTAGCTAATCCAGCACTTGTAACTTGATGCTAGTTTACTTTCAATAACTCTTCTTTCTACCTCGTTTCTCAATCTGTCCTTGCTCCCTTTCCTCAGTTCCCTCTGTGAATTACCTTGGTCTTTCAGCCCTGTCACTGTCTTTCATGTCAGTTCACCATCATTCACATAAACACACTGAATTCATGTCTGCACATCATAATTTACTTAAAATTGTGATATACTGTTTCTTGTCATCAAATCCTCACTTTCATAATGAAAATTTATCAAAGTTGAGAGGAAACAAAAGACTACTAAAAACGTTGTCAGTTTCAGTTTTCAGCTCTGCAAAGAAAATAGTTCTCTTCCCAAGTGTGGTCTTTATAAGCAAAAGTTTGGTTTAGGTTTCTAGCAGGAATGTACGTGTTTCATGCTCAGAAGAACACAATGGGGTGCAACAAATGATGTGTTTAAAAATAACCATTAAAATGAGAATAATTATTTTACTTTCATCTTCAAAGGTTCTGTTTCCTGTGAACATTTGCACAAGAGCTATTTGGTCTTCAAAACCATTCCAAGAGAAGGTCAACATGATGCAATTCTTGTTCAGTTGTGCCTGTACAGATGCTTGAAACTAATGTCTCCAAAGTTATTTAAAAAAATCTATTTGATCTCAGTACTACAGCTGAAACAAGTTTGAGTTCTCCACCACAGAAGGAAAAAATAATGTACTTTGATTTGTGATGAAAAGGAGAAAGTGGTCTGTGGTGCTTACATGTGTAATAGGGAGTCACTGTGATTTTACGAATAGTGTGAAAAATGAGTACTGGTGTGCTATTTGGTAGCTCAGACCATACAAGTGAGATAACAAGCATAATAAACGGTGTCCTCAGTGATTCTTAGTCCCCCTTAAGACTTCTCTCTTCCTGAAATATCTCTGTCTGACTTCAAGTGTTGTTGGCCACATCCACTCTTGCATGAGCCTATTTAAACATTCTTTTTAGATAGTGATATTTTAAAGAATGAAAGTTACTCTTGTCAAATGTAAAAATTAATATTTCTGACTAAATTATACCATTTGTGAAGGCAAGATCCATCAACAAAAAATTCATTCTTGGAAGAAAGGTCTTTGTGTTGTCCTACCCTGTTTTGTAACTTCTGGAAAACAATTTTGCAGTTGTAATATTGAGACAGCTACTTACTTTGTGTGAAGAACTGAGATCCTGAATCTTCCACACTGAACAGAAACTGAGTTTTGTCTTGTCTATTAGGATTATGTTCTGTGAAAAAGTGGGAAGAAAAAAAAAAAGAGAATGCATTTATAAGAAAAGCAGAGTAAACTGAAGGGAAATAAAAGCATTGCATTAAAACCTGACTTCTTTCTCCACATACTGTTTCTTTCATGCAACATCTTTTGCTTCTGTACGTTTCAGAGACAACCACAGGTGGCAGCACTCTGGGGAAAGAGCTGAGTTAGGTGTCACGGTCACCCTGATTATCCAAGTACCCAAACACATGAGAGTTTCTTTACAGCTCTCTTAAAAGCAACAATTACTTCAAAATCA
Organism: Indicator indicator; assembly: GCF_027791375.1. Classification (NCBI taxonomy): domain Eukaryota; kingdom Metazoa; phylum Chordata; class Aves; order Piciformes; family Indicatoridae; genus Indicator; species Indicator indicator. Next base: position 79,994,669 of record NC_072053.1, read on the forward strand.
TAAGAGGGATTTTCATATTGATAAGTCTAATATCCTTCTTAAGAAAGCAAGTAAACTGTGATCTCGGAATGACGAAGTAGACTAAACCTTGTGCATAGTAAATTTTGCTATGCTGTGATACACACAGTAGTACCTCACATCTGTGCTACTCTTTGCCAGATGACCATAATCACAAACAGATTTAGTAATGGCACTTGCAATTAAAATATTTATCTCACTGAAAATGTTTTATGCTTTTTGTTTTTCAGACCCAGAAATTTAACACCTTTGGATTAATTAATTTTTCATTCATTCTTGTGACTGCCCAAGTAGAGATATTTCTGGTTTGGAAGACCTTCCTAATGTGAATATGTTGGTTACTTTTGAACATAAATAGAAATGGATATCATATTGTTCTTATTTAACTATTTTCAACTGTTAAATGAATATATATATGCAAAGAAATTTAATAAAAAAACTGTGTTGGCAAATTCATGACCGAACTATATAGAAGGAAATTACTCAAACCAAAAAATTTTGTAGGTTGGTGATTTGTTCTTCTTTAATTTTTTAATTTGTTTTTGTTTGTTTTTGTTTATTTTTGAGTGTGGGGTTTGGTGTGGGGTTTTTTTTTTGGTTGGTTGGTTTGGGGTTTCTTTCATGATCTGAAGGGTAGCACTGTAGAAATAAGTAATTCTCAGAAGTGACACATGCAAAACTGACACTTTTTTTTTTTTTGAGAAAAATATCTTTCCAATTTCAGATTGTTTAGATCATAACCATTATATTTATTCTTAGAGTGCCTCTCCTTTTATTTGTATTAAATCTGTTGAAAAAAGGTATTAAACCTACCAAATGTGGTTCTCTGGTAAAATATTTTTATCCTGTTCTCTACAGTTCATAGAGTCACAAAATCAGTAAGATTGGCAAGCATCCCTTGAGGTCTTTAGTCCAACTCCAGTGCTCAAGCAGGGTCTCCTGGAACAAGCTGTTGAGAATTGTGTCTACTCAGGCGTTGAATATCTCCAAGGATGGAGAGTCGACAGCCTCCTCAGTCAACATATTTTGTTTCCTTAAATATCTTTTTAGAACTATCCTTAAAAGATAGAGTCTTTATATACATTCATATACAAATTATATTCTGCATATAGAGTTAAAAAAATGCGTGCATTACATTATGTAAAAAAAAAAAAAAAAGAACTGGAAGAGATCACATTCCAAATTTGAATAATATGTTTTGCTCTGATTAGATATTTTGGTATCTGTAAGATGCCCTCTGCTCCTGGAAAACTGCTTTTATGTTTGTCGATGTGAGTAAGTAAGACTGCTTTCACTGTGGCAATTTCTGTTATAGAATTGTACACTAATAATATATTTAATGAAACATTCTTGTTTCGTTCAATTAGAACATTAATTCCTCATAGTAATTATAGTCCCTATGGTAACTGCTGAGTTCGTGGTACAATAAATTGCATGGTCCTGGATGTTCTGTAAGCGTGTGCAGCAATAGCTCAGAATATGATGTTCTGGAGATGGTCTGCAAGACATACCAATAAGTATTTTTTTTAAAATTGCATATGCAAGGTGTTTCTTTTTATTTAACTAGTTTGGAGCTCTTTTGTACCTACTTTTGGTCTGACAGTACGTCAAGCCACTGCTGTGCAACAGGCCAGAAAGTCAAGATAAAAGTGGATGGTGGGTTCCAAAGTAAATTGTCATTCTTGAACAGGAATCTGTGAGTAACAGAAAAGAGCAAGTTCTATCTGTACAACAGCTACTGAATGACTAGCAACCCTAAATACATTACAGAGTCACTTGGCAAAAAGAGCAGTGTGTTCCTTTTGAGATCATTAGAGTACAGAAGATGTCTGGGTGTATATGCAAGTAATAAGACAAACTAAAATGCCTCTGACAGATATTAGCAAATAATTACTGCTTATAAGATGTTATGATTTCAATTTGGACTGTGCTGTAATGTAGCAGTTGACTTGTTCCATCTTCAATGAGATTTCTTAGACAAATCATTCTCAAGAATAACATTAATTTTGAGCCAAATTTTACCAGGTAAAAGAAAATTACATATGACCCTGACTCATCACCAGAAACAGAATCTCCAGAAATGCAGGAAATTAGTTTCTAGATTTTTCAGAATGGATCAGGGATTAAGGTGGTATGTGTATCACTGAAGTGATATAAATTATGTTAATTTACTCCAAATTATTACCAGGCTCTCAGGACATATTGCCAATGTTTCATTCCCAGGCACATAATGTCATCAGACATCATTTTTCTTTGAAATCCTCTCTCTTATATAGGGAAAATCATTGCACTGCTGAAACCTGGGGAGGGGTAACCAAGTGGAGGTGTAGCTTTTCATAGAGGCTAGGTGTACCCTACATGTTGCATGACAAAGAAGAAGTGGGAGGCCCTTCCAACACCTATCATTCTGTGATTCTGTGATCTCTGTACCCAGAACTCAGAATCCCACTTGCCTTTGTGCAAAACACTTGCACCTCTGTCCCCACAAAACTACAGCAGGCTCCTGTACCTTGCTTAGTGTCAACTTGCTGCTTTCACAGTTTGCCTTTTTGTCAGTGATGTAGCACTCCCGACAGCTGACAGATGCAGGCTGCCCATTTCCCACTTGCTGTGGTGCTGGGTATACTTCTATACACTGAAGCTGACAGGCACTAAGCAGTTCACAGTGTGGTGGCCAGCCTGGAGATGCAGAAAGTCAATAAAGAAGCTGGGCTGAGTGCTGCTGGTCACCGGACTTCAAGCAGACAGCTTCGGTGGTGCCACAAGCAATTTCCCTGTCATGTATCCAGGTTCTGGATTTCTCCTGAGCTATGGTTGATACATGGTTGCGTGCTGCTGCCCTAGTCATCTTTGACGTGTGGCTGCGTCCAAGTCTCGAAGAACCTAAGTAACAAATCATGGAGACAAGTAGGCAGAGTGGAAAGCTTGAACTCTGGGGGTGTTGCTTGTGGAAGATAGCAGCAATTTATTCTGCATTCAGAAAATGTTAGAAGAAAACAGTACTTGTCAAAGAAAATAAGACTGTGCCTTTTTATGGTTCTTGGAGAAGGTTTTTCTAAAAAAAATATAAGTAGCTATGGGAATCATGCACTGCCCAGCATTCATGTCTTCATCTTGCCTTTCTTCCAAATTCAGATCTCCTAGAAATTGCCCAGCACAGATGATTGTTCTGCAGAACCTGGAAATTTGGAGACTCCCCTCTCTGTTAGCTAAGCACTTGTTCTTATCCCATGTACTATATCATGTTATCAACATTAAGTGTGCAGTAACTAAACCTTCCCAAGTAGTAGGATATAAGCAGATATTATTATCTCTGTTGTATAGGGTAGCTGAAGCACATTAATCACAAGAGCACTTTGAAGGCATAAAGGAATGTAAATCCTGACAGCAATTTTAAAAACATGCAACGTTCCAAAGCCATGTCACATATTGATGGTAGGTTAGATTTTTAGATATTTAATGTCAATTAATGAGTGGTTCTTAAGATCTTTGAGCGAGCCACCGCTACTCCTCCTCCCGTTTGCAAGTAACATTTTCATGAAGAATAAACAGTAAAATATTTTCAATGCCACCAAATACTTCTTAGCTCTTTTGAAATATTTGGTGGTCACATCACAGCATCTTCCATAGACTGGCCACCAAGATGATGCAGCATTTGGAAGCTACCATGTGAGGAAAAGCTGTGAAAAATGGGTTGGTTCAGCACTGAGTAAAGGTGGCTCAGAGGAGAGTTTCTCACCGAGTTCCAGCAGTTTAAAGGTAACTACAAAACAGACAGAGGCTCCACTTTTATAAGCAGTCCCGCAGAAAGGATGATGGCTAATGGACAGGTTAGTCTTGATGTGTTTCCAACTAGACACAAAAGGACAATTTTTCACCATGAGGATAATCAGCCATTAGAATAACCCCACCAGGGAAGTGATGCAGTGTCCAGCATTTATTACTTCCAAGAACTGGCCAGACAGCACACTGGGTCATCTTGCCTAGGCTATGCTTTGGACAAGAAATGTTGTCCCAGAGGATCCTTGAGATCCCTCTCACCCCAGGATTCTATGATTCTCTTTCCTGTAGAACACACACACACAGAGACCATTAAATAATGTTCCCTCTCTCCAGTCACCTATGTTATAGACTGCCAGAAGGCCTGGCTGCATGATGCAGAGTTAGCTCTGCAGCCACCTGTCTCGAGCCCAAGGCCTCGGCCTAGGTGCGATCCCCATGAGGCCTTCCACGGATTGTGGCCTACACTGGCACCCAGCTCTGCACAGCACCCAATGCCTCCTGAAGGAAAAGGAAGGAAGACAGAAGAACTGCTCAGGGAACAGACGAGACACATTTTTTCCCTTCTTTACCAAGCTTGAAAATGTAATCTGGGGTCAAGCCAGAAGAATCGCTTTCATGTGAAACCACCTGTTTTGTTTCAAAAATTGCTGACTATGTTTATTATTTATTAAACTTTTATTAAGTTCACTTCATATTAAAAAGTTAAAAAAGGGTGAAATGGAGCTTTTATCTGCCCTGGAAGCCAAAACCCCATGGAGCTGGCTTTCGTTCCAGAGCATGGCAAGATGGACAACAGGAGAAAGCCTGCAGAGCTGTGGGCACTATCCCCTGCCCAGCCTGGGCTCTTTGTAGGGAGGAGGCAGCACTGCAAGACCTTTCAACCTTGTCCTCACCTCACATTGCTCCCATCTCCCATGTGCCAGGGTGGAAGAAGAAGACAGAAGCCGCAGTAATTGAGCACAGCCAGTCACTTCCAGGTTGGATCATCTCCCACTGATGGGTAATTCCTGCCTGCTCCGAGTACTTCCAAAAATTACTCAGGGCAGAGGTAGAGACATTCTGCTTGGGCTCAGCATGAGCCTCCTACAGCCACCAGCACTGGCCTGTGATACTCTCAGGGCAACGCTGAGAGAGCAGCAGAGCTGCAGGTCCAACCCTGCCAGCAAAATGTCTTTGTGCCCTGAAGCATTAACTATCCTGTGTCAGGCTTCCAGCTGACATCTACAGGGCATTCCAGAGCAGTGGGCCCGGCCACCACAGACCTCCAACTCAACCAGACTGCAGCAGAAGAACCCACAAGCTGTTCTAGATGTTCTCAAATGTCATGATTCCAAAGAAAAAGGTAACACCGAGAAAGAGAGGAGCTTTGTGTGGGTAGGTGAGTCAACACCTGGCTGTGAAAATGGGCGTGCCAGGCCTCAAAAGGATTCAGAGCAATGTTCAACGTTCCAGATGCCAGTGGTCAACATTCCAGCCACTTCTCAAAATTCCACTTTGTGGAATACTCATGAAATGAATGTGATTTCTGCTGTTGTCCCCTAAATGTCAGTGAAGAGGTGTCATGGCCTTCCCCAGTCACAGACACCTCTTCTGGCATGGGATACCCTCTGTGCTGCAGGTGAATATCTGCTCTGCTGTGGACTTCCATGGGTCAGAGGGGCACAACCTGCCACACCATACTCTTCATCACTGGCTGCAGAGGTCCACCACTGGTGGACTTCTGCTCCACTTTTTAATCTCTATGGGCAGCAGGGGGTCAGCCTGCTGTCTCACCATGCATCTTGGTGTCCTTCTAGTTGTTCCTTTCACATGCTGCTTCTCTAAGAACTTGCCCAATGCCCAGCAGGACTTATGCCCCCTGCAATATCACAGATGCACTTCCACTGCTGCTGACTGGCTTGGCCTTGCCTATATCTGAATTGCACTTGCTGCCAGGGGAGCTTCTAGAAGCTTCTTAGAGGAGCCACTAATGTCACCCCTCTCCCGCTACCAAAACCCCACCACACACCAACCAAACACAACCAACCATTGCCAATTTCAGTTCAGAAGCATTAGTGACCAAAGGTCATGTTGGCTGTTGTTTCTGCGCATCCTTTTTCCCTCACAGTGTTCTGATGGGGGTATGGGCATAGCTGTTTTCTGCATTGTCCTCCTGGATCCTTTCAGCAAGAGATTATGCAATGTGAGGATTTGTAGCGATCCTTTGCGACACAGGAGAATATTCAGGAATGTTTATGCATCAGCTGTAGAGGAGATGGGGTGGGTTTGCTGATGTCACAAGCGAACCTCACACGGCTGCTGTTGTGATGTCAAAGGTTGGTTACCCAGAGAGTATAAATCAGAGGGCCTGATGCCTCAGTGTTCAGAGCAGTCTCTGGTGCTTGCTCTTTGTTGGAGAATTGTGGCCTTTTTCCTTTGCCTGTGTGCAGTCTGGGAAATTGCTGCGTGGCGCTGCAAAAATGGCAGCACAACTCTGTGCTGGCCTTGGCTTTCTTTTTGATATTGCCAATGCCTGCAACTTTTTGCTGGACAAACCCTGGATCATGACAGAGCTGTTAGCAAGTAAGTAGAGGTTCTTACTAGATAGGGCATCAAATCTGGCTCCTGTATAGATGTGTTCTTTTGGGATTCCTTAATAACCACATTGGTTCTTAAACAAGCATACCATTAAGATACCATTGATTTTGTAAAGCTCCAGTCTACAGCTCCACCCTCTAAGGGTATATCTCTGTCCAACAATCTGTGGACAGCCATTGTACTTGAACCAGCAAATTCAATTCAATTCCCTAGGCATGACAGCTTGTTGCAGAGTAGAATCCGTCATTTCTTCAGTTTGCTGGTTCAGCCAGCACAACTCCGAAAGCGCAAAATGGGGAGATCTTGCCAAAGGTCCTCCCGAAAACTGTGCTGTTATCTCCAGAGTTTCCTAACAATGCTCTTCTCTTGAAGGGAATCCTCTATTTTTTTCTAAATTGCTTAATGAAAAGATTTTACTGTCTAACTTTACCCTGGAGGAGCTGTTGCTATGCTGTTTCAGAACAGAGCTGCCATGACTAAGGGGGACTTTGGGGAAGCTTACCTGGGGAAACTTTTGTAGCAACTAAAGAGAAGCAAAGCATGTAAGCTAATTAAAAGAACAAGAAAACAAACCCCAATAAACAGGGAAAAAATGGCTTTATTAGTTGCAGGGCAAAAAACAGACACAAGAGATGGTGGGAAAAGAATAAGCCAGTATAGTATTGCCCTGTTATCACGTGTGCTGTGTGAAACAACTGCTGATACTGGGGAGATGTTGTGGAAGAAAGATGCCAGCTCTTTGGATGTGCTTGTTTTGGGGGGTTCCCCACACCAGGCAGTTTTATGACAACATCTGCTTCATTTTCCCTTGCAGATAAAATCCTTCGTGGATTCAGAGCAGCCCGTCCTTCAGTGAGTCAGAAAGCCACCTTTTACTACTTTCAGAGTCTTTAAGAACAGTGGAATGTGCTGTGAGCTTGTGTTTGGAGTGTCTGACATGCCATCCACTGCTTTGGCCAGATCAGTAGCCTCTTTCTCCATTTCCCTTTCAATGTTTGGTAATGGAACTGAATCTCAGCAAAACTATGACACTCTGTGTGTGGGTCTATGAGAGTGTGCTCCAAAACAGTGGAGAAGGGCAGCCACACAACTATTCATGTAGAAAAATGCAGGCTTGAAAATGAGGTGTCCGTCTGTCCTATGGGCTGGAGCCTGCCTAAAGACCAACTGCATCCTCTCTTAAGTTATGGTTCGGCACAGAGAAGATGGTGCTGAAAAAAGAGCCTCTACACAGGGAAAATCAGCGCTGGGGAAACAGGCAATGGTTGCCCCACAAGTAAAAGAGTAAGGAAATAAACAGCCTTTGCCTCCACGACCAAATTGCCAGCCAGACAAAGGAGGAGGCTTTGCACTTTTTTTTCTGTAGACACAATGCCACGTTGTGTAGACACTTCCAACATTGACTTTTGTGAAATGAGACTGACTAAGGGTGGGAATGGTTTAGTTGTTTTCAGCCAAAATGGAAAACACCAAAGTGAATTAATGACACAGCACAGCGACTGTTACGCATGCTCCTGTCTCTCCACAGACAGCAGAAACAGGAGCAGAACTCCTTCTAGCTCCAGCTGTTTCTGGTGAAGAGGATGAATATACTGATGATAAGGAATATGACTATGGACCTCAACCTGTGCTGGTTCACCAATCCAAACATGCAAACCCAGTAAGTACCAGCTCTGCTCAGCACTGTATTTGGCGCAAGTCAGACCAGTATGTTTCTGATCAGACAGCCCTGGCATGAAGTCTCCCAGGGCTGGAGCCCTGCCATGACAGATGTGTCAAATGTTACTTACAACTCAGACCTGCAGGGCTATCGGCATGCTTGGGCTGGTTCCTGATGCCTAAAGCAGACTGAAGTTGTGTGTACTAACAGACCTGTCAAGGACCTCAGTGGTGACAGTCCCTTGCGTTCCTGTCTGTCCACAGAGCACACAACCAGGATCAGAACACCTGCTAGCTCAATCAGTTTCTGATGAAGAGGTCCAAGATAAAGCAGATGAAGATCATGGCTATGAGAACGGAAAATTCAAGGATAAATTTGAAGAAGATGAGGCTGAAGTGGGTGAAAACTGGGAAGATGACTATGAGCCTCTCCCTATTGTGGTCCTTCAATCTGAACATAGGAAATCAGTAAGTCCCAGATTTGCTCAGCACCGTAATTGATGTAATTCTGAGAGGCATGTCTCTGGTCAGATGGCACTTGGATGCAGACTCTAAGCACTGCAGTACCATGACAGATGTGTCAAACGTAACTTAGAAGTGAGACCTGCAAGACTATTGGCATGCCTGGATTGGTTTCTGATGTCTAAGCAGACTGAAGTTGTGTGTATTGACAGACCTCTCAAGGGCCCAAGTGGTGACTGTCCCTTGTTCTCCTGTCTGTCCACAGAACACACAACCAGGATCAGAACGCCTGCTAGCTCAATCAGTTTCTGATGAAGAGCTCAAAGATAAAGCAGATGAAGAAGGAGGCTATGACGATCGAAACTATGAGGATAAAGCTGAAGAAGATGAGGCTGAAGGTGGAGAAAACTGGGAAGACGACTACGAGCCTCTCCCTGTTATGATGCCACAATGCGAACACAGAAATTCGGTAGGTCCCAGATTTGCCAGCACTGTATGAGGCATAATTCAGAGTGGCGTTTTCTGAAGAGACAGCACTTGGATGAAGACTCCAAGGGCTGGAGTCCTGCCATGACCTAGTGCTTCACCAAAGCCACTGACACCAGGAAGATCAGTTTTGATGTCTCATATTAGTCCTGAGTTTCCTGTGATGCTGACAGGGAGTGTGTATTAGGCACAGTATCAGCTAAAAGGTGGCACTATGTATTTTAATGCTGCTGGTGTAAAGGGGAGCAGCTTTTTCCAAAGTGTCTGTGTACGCTCTCGGTCATCTGTGGAAAGAGTAGTGGCCAGGCCCAGGTGACAACCTTGCAGGGTACATGGGAGAAGCTGTCACATGGAGGTACCTGTACCTCCCCACTGCCTCTCTAAGAAGCTAAATGAATACCTGAGACTAGACCTTTAACTTACATCAGTCATCATTCAGGAAATCACAAACCATCCACGAACACCTGCAAAACCAGCCTTCCATTTGTGCTCCTGCCACTCAGGACATGGGCAGCAAACCCAAACATTTTTAAGAGTGCTGCCTGTGGCAGACTGAATCTACCTAATGGTCTGCACTCAAAAGACCACTTCTAGGTCATCACTGCAAGCCAGCTTTCTGAACCCAAACCAATTTCTCTTCACAGGTCTCCTTATGGGCTTCCTACAGTGAGACATGCAGGCAGCAGAAAGAAGCCAAGATGGCAAACGAGGACATCCTGGACAAACTGAGTATGTATTCTGTATTTCTGCTCTGAGAAAGAAGTGCACTGTGTGCATGCCTCAGGATTACATGTCCAAAGTGTTGATTCTCAGTTGAGCGTCAAGACTCACTCACAACTCCCTACAGAAACAGGCTGTGCTCGGAGGAAGCCAGAGGGCACTCTGAATGTTGCTTCTACCTCGGAGGGCAGCTGTGACTGGGCTCAATTTGCCTGAGCTTCCCTCTCTGTCAAAGACAAAAAACACTGATTCTGGTTGAGCAGAAGGCTGTGGCTTGTTCTGCTGCATCTTTTATCAAGCATCTTTGTTTCTTTCAGGAAGCATTGTGAGCTCGGGACATCCCCAGAATAAATACTTGGAAGCTGAAAAACTCGGCCAAGGGTAAGTCCAATCACAGTCACACAAAAACAAGGGCCATGTCTATTGCTGACTTAATATGAACTGGGAATTTGGGAAGCTCCCAAACATTTTCAGACACTGGGTTTAGACCCTTCTGTCTCTCAGTACTGGGCAGAATTACTAAGTGTGCTCAGAAGGCATCATCAAAGACAACTTGATGCTGGCAATGTCTTGTCTGCAGCTAGGAGCAGGACCTGGAAGTTCTGGTGTCCCTGAAGTATGTGACATCTGTTTGCCTATTTTCTTAGGAGGAAACATTTTTCAATGTATCAAAACAATATGGCCATGATAAAGAAAGACAACAAAATGGTCACAGTGTAAAAGAGCAACTTCCCACGGCCACAAACACAGTGCTAATGAACAAAGTCCTTGAATGACAAAATGACACCCTGCTCTGCTTGATCAGAGTTTCTGTGGGTGTGTTGTAATCCCAGGAGGGCAAGTGCCAGCTGCGTAACACCAGGAGATACACTTCTATCTTAACCGTCTGTGAGTCTTGAGCCTGGGCTCACCTGTTGTTGACCTAGAACTGAGACATGCTGCAGAAAAACAGGGCTGGTGAGCCACTGCGCCATGCTACTGGCTGTAGGAGTGGATGAAGACATGTAGTTTATAACCACTGCAGGCAGCAGAGATCTCCTGTCTGGGCTTGCTTTCACTCATAGGGACTAAACCACTTCTCCTTTCTTGCTGCTCTTCTGTTTCTAGGGGATATGGAGCTGTTTATCGAGCTGTTGAAATTGCCACCCAACAAGAGGTGAGTGTCACGAGCCCAAGTAGATTCTGCAGGTCTTCATTGCTTTCCCCTCAGGTGGAAAGTGAAGATGGGGCTTTCAGGTCTTTACTGCAGATGCTGTTCCTCTGAAAGACAGACTAGTGCCAGCTGGCAACATCCATCATCTGCTCTCTTCAGCTACTCGGTGAACCTTTTTAGAGCAGCCAGGTTCTTTGCTGCAGTAACTGAACACTTAACACTGGGCCACCACCTCTCCAGCAACCATTGCACACAGGTGTTCAGTAATGCCTGAAAAGGTGCCTGCAAACTCCAAAGGAAGTCCTGGTCTCCCTGGATTGCAAGAGCCTTTGTGCTCTCTGTGCTTGGGCTGATGATGGCATTTTAACATTCATGTCCTTTTCCAAGCCAGAATTTTGGACAATATGCAAACCCTGCCCTAAAATCTGGCTAGAGAAGCAGGAATGAGAGCAGAGGGATGGTCCCTTCTGTGCCATGTTGAGAACAAGACCGGGAAGAGGAAGCGACTGGCCAAAGAGGCAGAGACCAAATTGTAACTGTTCTAAGAGAGAGGAGAGAAACAAAGTGTATATGAGAAGAACCTAGATTCTGAATGTGTTGATAGAGATTTGTGCTGGACCATGTCAAGAGCATTTCTACAGATTTTACAAGGCCAAATGTCCATGGCCTTGTGTACTGTAACTAGTACCTCAGGTAGCAGAGAAATGGGCGTGTTGTCATGCAAGGCTCTGAGCTTCTGAGTCTAAGAAGACAGTTTGGCACAACTTGGCTCTGGCACTCCAGCAGCACTCCCTATGTGTTCATTCTGATCTTGTGCAATAGACTACTGAAGTAAATGTCTTTCAATATCATTTCAGGTGGCCATAAAGCACATGAATGTCAGAAAAGAGTCTGAAAGGGTTCTAATGAACGAAATCCTGATTGTCCGGGAACATAAGAATCCAAATATCGTCAACTATCTAGACAGGTGAGTGGTTCTGTTATTGTCAGGTGAATGTTCCTCTTGCATATTGCAAGCCAAAGGTATTCACTGGCAAAAAAAACTCACCCCTTCATTATTGATCTACTCTGCCATTGTTTTCTTTCCAGCTATGTGGTGGGTGATGAAATCTGGCTGGTTCTGGAATACCTGGCTGGTGGCTCCCTGGCTGATGTCCTTACGGCAATGTATATGGATGAGGGACAGATAGCAGCTGTCTGTAGGGAGGTAAGGGATGCTGTGTTTGCTTTCCGTTATTTGCACACAATGGTCCTTCTCCACAGCTGGTAAGAACCTGAGGGATGTCATCTTCAGAGGCTCTTGTTTCTGTTGCTTTCACAATATGGAGAGGAAAGGACATCTTCAGTGAACTGCATGCCAGAAGCACTGCACTTCTTCATCTCTGTCATTACCCTCTCTTACATTCTTATTGGACTGTATCTTTGTTGTCTTAGTTTTGTCCTTCTCAACTTTGCCACTTCCAGCCTTTCCCTGGAGTGTGCCTGAACTGCATTCCTTCCCTGGAAAACCAAATGTCTGACAGCAGAATTTAACATAAGTGCAAGGGAAAATACAGTCTTTGGCATGGAAGGCTATGGACAACCTTCCACCCAAAATGGAGTGTTAGATTCTGGCAAACGACTAACGTGCTCTTGCAGACCTGCTGGAGAGCTTAACCACAAAATCTTGGTCAGGCAACCTCCAGTCTGAAAGTGATCCAGTTCATACCAAAGGAAGGGACATTTCTGATTTGGCAAACCAGACTTTGTCATACACACGGAGGTAGCTCATCTAGCGCAGCAGGCGCCATTCTGCCTGTGCTTTCAGGGGACAGTCTGTGACAATGGACATTTCTCTTACAAAAGCTCCTAGGCCTTCCTTTAGAATGTTATTACTCCTCTAGTGTTGGAACAGCAAGCTATGCCTCTTGACAGCAAAGTATTCTGGCATCGCTCACAATTCTTCTAGAAATTAAATCTTTTAGAGTTCTTTGCTTTCTTCTGTGGTGAAATCAGGTCATTAATTTTTGCCTTTGCATTTCTTTTTTTTATCCTTCAGTCTCTGCAAGGCTTGGATTTCCTTCATTCCAATGGGATCATCCACAGGGACATCAAAAGTTGTAACATCCTACTTGGTATGGATGGGTCTGTCAAACTGGGTAGGTATTCTTGCTTTGGCCAGAGAGGAGGACTTAAAACCTAAAGCTTCAAGTGAATGAAGGCTGCTGCATGGAAGTTGAAGGTTTAGTAACGTGGCCATTCAGCATTTCTGGCTACAGTACTGTGTAGTCAGTGCATGGTTACTTCTCCAGATAGATTCAACCAAATGTTCTCAGACCAAGATGTAGTGGGGGTTTGATTTGTCTGGTATCGTCGTTCTAGCTGACTTTAACAAGACTTATTTTTCTTCTCAGCTGATTTTGGCCTTTGCGCTCAGATCACCCCTGAGCAAGACAAAAGGATGACATATTGTGGAACTCTCCACTGGATGGCACCAGAAATGGTGAAGGAAAACCCATATGGCCCCAAGGTAGACATTTGGTCCTTTGGTATAACAACAATAGAGATGGCTGAAGGACACCCACCGTATGCCTATGAAGCACGTAGCAGGGTAAGGTGCAAGCAAACACATACCATTGCCTAACTGGTGCCACCTTTTGTCTCCCAGGAGACAAAATCTGTGACATCAGCATGATCAAGGTCCACCAAAGTCTGCTTCTAAAAATGTTCAGAAATATGCCGTGCTTGAAATTTCTCCTCTGGTTTTGAACTCTCTTTGAGCTGTATCTCAAGAGTTGTCCACTGGCAGGTGTCTCCAGTTGGGGACTTTTTACGACAAGCCTTTCGTCTGTACCTGCAGACAAAGGACTCTTTTCCAACTCACAGCAGTGCCCATGGCTTACTCACATCTTGCCATGGGGATGGATTTCCTCATTGTTCTGGTATGGTTAGACCAGTACAAGTTTTTCTTGTACCACCTAAGTGGAGCTGATCTGGAATTGGGGGACTGCTGAATAGGACAGTTGCAGCTGGCTGCTGTCTGCCAACTTGATCTTCTCCTCATAATACATTTGTATATTCTACTTACATATCTGCCTTCAAAGTGAGGGTTTAGAACTTTCTGTCTTTATCCAAGGAAGGAGCAAATCAGATTATTTGATCTGCTTACCATATTTCATCCAGAAGACAGCAAAGAACTGGACGACCTTTGTTTATGGACATCAAGTATGCTTTTGCTGATGTAGCCCACCCTAACTGCCTTATGCAATGCAATCACCATCAATGAGAGATCACTTGGTGCTGGGATAGCTGTGGCTGTATCAGGGGGCATTATTTGTTGCTCTGCAAATATCACCTCTAACCCTCTGCCACTGAAGAAACTGCCACAGGCAACTGGACCTTAAAAATGAGAGAGGAACATTTCTGGTCATGAAAGAAGCAGATGAAGTCTTGTGCTTCCTTTTTTATCTAGGTGAACGATCTGATTGCTCTTAATGGGACACCAAAGCTGCAGAACCCTGATGAACTGTCTGCAGAACTTCTCGACTTTCTCCACTGCTGCTTGGAAGTGGATGTGTATAGGCGATGGTCTGCCAAGGACCTTCTGCAGGTAAAGTGCAAAGCAGCTGAAAGTGAAACAGCTGCACTATGGAGAGGTTTCCTCAGCAGCTAAATTTAAAGGTATCTGTGGACTCTGCTCATGTGACTTGCCAGTCCTGGTGCTTTCAAATGCAAAGTTAATAAAATCACAGAAAGGTTTGAGTATATAGGGACCTTTAAAGTTCAGCTTGTCCAACCCCCTGCAGAGAACAAGTACATCTTCCTGTAGAGCAGGTTGCTCAGAGCCCTGTCCAACCTGAGCAGGAACGTTTCCAGGGATGAGGCATCTACCACCACTCTTGGGGCAATTTGTGCCAGCATTTCACCACCATCAACATAAAAGCGATTCTCCCTCAGATATGGTTTAAATCTGCCCTTTTTAGTTTAAAATCATCACCCCTTGTATGAGGAATGCCTTATGTCCCTCAACATTTTTGACCTCTAAAATAGCCCATGTCTTTAGACATCAGGCACCTTAGCAAGTGTTTTGAGGTTCCTGAAAGGAAAAAGGCCCTGGGACAGTAAGCAGCCTTCCCAGAGGTCAGGCAGGGCCAAAATCACAGCCAGCTGAGAACACCTTGAGAAATAGATTGATGTTGTTACGGACCATTCCTGTCTGTGATGGCAAGGGACTGGACACAAAGCTGCAGGTGCAGGTGATCCCTCAGTCTGTTTGTGCATATTACTGGTAACCAGAGGATCACCGCTGAAGCCTATGAGTAACTGATTTGGAAAGTAATCGTTCATTTCTTTTTCTTCTTCTGGACAGCATCCTTTTGTCATATCAGCATGGCCAGTCTCCAGCTTGATTCCGCTGATCACCGCAGCAAAGGAAGAGAAAAATGGCATCCACTAGTGCTTGAGGCCAACATCCTCCTATGACATCTTGCAGTAGGACTGAGAAGAAAAACTTGATAGTGCCTCAACTCTTGTGCTGCAGGACAAATCTATATTCCACTGATCACTGTCCTGTTGGTAGAAGGGAAAATAGCTCCATCTCTGTAGGAATAAATAAAATAGGATAGTTTGTGTTATTCCTGTGTTCTGTCACCTTTATTTATTTTTAAGATGAAAGACAGGCAGGTAATGGCTAAAAATGCTTCGCTGCTTCAAGGATTTCCAAGGTTAAACAAATTCAGTGGGAAGAATCCCTTCCTTCTCACCCTGTGAATAAGCTGCACAGTCCCTTGTAAATTGTTAGCTGTTGGTTGAAGACAGAAAATCCCTTTTATGGGTTATTCTTGTTACACTTTGGAGTTGGAAAAAGATCTCCTTCATCCACAAACTCCAGACTGCACTGCCTTTGGAATGCAGCTCACTCCCAGGTACTTCCTCAGTCGTGGTACTTTGAGGTGAGGAAGAAAATGTGATTGCATTTCTGCCCCCCTGCTGAATCGACAGGGCAAAGCATGGTGTTGAGATACAGGCTTTCAGCTGTGGAGATGGGAGTGCTTTGTGGGATGATTTTTCAAGTGTCTGAAACAGCTTAAGGCCACACAGAACCTCTTCTGAGTAGTATGAAATGAGCGTGTGTTGCATTGAGGAAGGCACCAAGAGGCACTGCACAGGGTGGAAGGCTATAACGGAAGTGGACTAATCCATTCTGCTTATTACTGACAGTCACAGAATGAGAGAATGGTTTGGGTTGGCTGGCACCATTAAAGGTCATTGAGCTCAACCCCTGTGCAGTGAGCAGGGACGTGTTTAGATCAGGTTGCTCAGAGGCCCTTCCAAGCTTGAAGATTTCCAGGGATGGGATTTCTGCCAACTTCCTGGGCAACACATTGTAGTATTTTGCTACTTTTCCTTCTATCTTATTTTTATCTGAATATATCCCATTTTACTTTAAAACCATTAGCACTTGCCCTGTTGCCTCAGGCCCTATTAAAAAGTCTGTCCCCATCTTTCCTATTGAGTCCTTTTAATAGTGAGGGCTGCAAGAAGGCTTCTTTGCAGCCACCTCATTTCCAAGCCAAAAAAATACCAACTCTATAAGTCATTCTTCGTGGGATAGGTCTCTCATACCCCTGATCATTTCTATAACTCTCATCTGAACCCTCTTCAGCAGGTTCATATCTTTCTTGTGCTTAGAACTCCAGAACTGAGTATATTACTCTGGGTGAGGTCTCACCAGAGTGCAGTAATGGGAGAGAATCACCTCCCTTGACCAGCTGGACACCCTTTTTTTGATGCAGACCAGAACATGGTTGGTCTTCTGGTCCATTGTAGAATCCCTAGCATTACAGAGTCCCACTTACGTAGTAAGCCCCAGAAGCCCTTAACAGAGAAAGCAGCTAACTGAAGTCCCAAGCATATCCCCAACAGCATTCCAAAAATGAAGCCATAGCCCGAAGTAGCTAACTAACAGAAGCAGAAGTCCCTAGCAGCCCTTAACCCCCCAAGCCAACACCTAATCTAAGTCCCTAACCAAAGTCCTAACCTATTATTGTAACTATTGCTCAGAATGGCTGTTTCTATGCTCTTTGTAATCAAACACTTAACCAGTAAAATCCAACCTCATACATAAGCTAAAATCTTTTCCCAGTAAAAGGTGTCAGCATGTTAAGGAGGTGGCTTCTGCAGCATGTTCCAATCAAACGGTGACAACATGAGAATGTTGTTCTTAGCACACATGGAATGTTATTGTTTTGCTCTAGGCAGCTAAGGAATTGGTCAGGTAAGGAATCAGGCATGTTGCACACAACCAGCAAATGCCCTCATAACAGTGGCTGCAACAGTGAACAATGTTTTCTTTGATCTTCTTCTATCTCTAGTACCAGAGACCAGAAAGTAAAGAGGAAAAAGTGAGTGGTGGTTTCCAAAGTAAACTGTCATTCTTGCACAGGAATCTGTAAGTGAGGAATAGAAAAGAGCAAGTTCTATCTGTACAATAGCTTCTGAATGACTAGCTGGTACGTAGCAACCCCAAATACATTAGACAGTCACTTGGCAGTAAGAGCAGCATGTTCCTTTTGTGATCACTAGAGTACAGAAGAAGTCTGGTTGTGTATGGAAGTAAGAAGGCAAACTAAAATGACTCTGACAGCTATTAGCAAATAGATATTCTGAGGAGCTCTCATGAGATGTTATGATTTGACTTTGGACTGTGCTGTAATGTAGTAGTTGACTCATTTCTACAGATGTTCAATGAGATTTCTTACACAAACCATTCTCAAAAATAACATTAATTTTGAGTTGAGTTTTACCAGGTCAAATAAGCTTTCAGGCAAGTAAAAAACTCATCTCTTTGTAGTCCCCAATCAAATGACTTGTTTTAAACTTCAGTTAATCTTAATCTCCACTGCGAGAATTTATCCCACCTTTTGCTTCTCAGTTAGCCTCAGGATCTAGCTGCAGCTAAAATGAGGTTGCTTCTACAAAGCATGAATTCATATTGTGGAGATACGTCAACATAGCTATGGAGCTCTTCCGGGTTACTTTGCAAAGGTTCTGACCCAACACCAGAAACACTACAATCTCTAGAAATGTTGGAAATTTTTTTCCGTACTGTCTTTTGTTTCTCACAATTCAGAATGGCTCATAGATTAAGGTGGTATCTGTTTCACTGAAGTGGCAGAGATTATGTTAATATCATAGAATCATAGAATCAAGAAGGTTGGAAGAGACCTCAAAGATCATCGAGTCCAACCTGTCACCCTAAACCTCATGACTATCTAAACCATGGCACCAAGTGCCACCTCCAATCCCCTCTTCAACACCTCCAGGGATGGTGACTCCACCACCTCCCTGGGCAGCACATTCCAATGGCCAACCACTCTCTCTGTGAAGAACTTTCTCCTCAATCATCTTGTTTGTTTTACTATGTATCAGCATTTACTATTAGAGTTTGATTCTAGGTAGTATAATGTGATTAGAGAGTGAGACCATTTTTCTTTAAAATCTTTTCTTGCTCTTGCCTGGAGAAAACGGTTGCACTGGAGGGGTATGCAGGAAGATGTACAGCTTTACACAGCTAGAGCTATCCCACATGCTACACCACAAAGAAGTAGGAGGCCCTTCTAACCCTTAACATTCTGTGATTCTGTGATCTCTGCACCCAGAACTCAGAATCCCACTTGCCTTTGTGTAAATCACTTGCATCCTTGTCCCCACACAACTGCAGCAGGCTCCTATGCCTTGCTTAATGTCAGCTTGCTGCTTTCATGGTTTTCCTTTTTATGTCAGTGATGTAGAATTCCTAACAGCTGACAGATGCAGGCTGCCCATTTCCCACTTGCTGTGGTGCAGGGGATACTTCTATATACTGAAGCTGACATTTGCACTTTCATTCCCTTATTCCCTTGTGAAGGCCCTTGCCTTCAGTAAGCAGGTCACTGTGTGCTGTCCTTCTTGGAGACACAGAAAGTCAGTAAAGAAGCTGGGCTGGGTGATGCTGGTGACTGCTACTCAACAGGCAGCATCAAGCACACAGATTTGGAGGTGCCATAGTGCTGAAACAATTTCCCTGTCCTGTATCCAGGTTCTGGATGTCTCCTGAGCTATGGCTGATACATGGTTATGCAACAAGAGCAAGTGCAGGGTCCTGCACCTGGGCTGGAACAACCCTCACTACCAATACAGACTGGGGGATGAGATGATAGAAAGCAGCCCTGTGGAAGAGAATTTGGGGGTGCTGGTGGATGAGGATCTGGACATGAGCAGATAGTGTGGGCTTGCAGCCTAGGCCAATCACTTCCTGGGTTACATCAAAAGAAGTGTGGCCAGCAGATCCAGAGAGGTGAATTTGAAACTTTGCTCTGGTAAGACCTCGCCTCTGTAGCCCTCAATACAGGACGGACATGAACTTGATGAAGCAGGTCCAGAGGAGGGCCATGAAAATCATCAGGGGTTTGGAGCACCTCAGCTACGAGGACAGGCTGAGGGAGCTGGGATTGTTTAACCTGGAGAATAGCAGGGTCCAGGAAGCAGCCTTCCAGTACCTGAAGGGGGCCTCCAAGAAGGATGGAGAGAGACTGTTTACAAGGGCCTGTAGTGATAGGATGGGAGGCAATGGCTTCAAACTAGAGAAGAGTAGATTTAGATTGGATGTTAGGAAGAAGTTCTTTACCATGAAGGTAGTGGAACACTGGAACAAGTTGCCCAGGGAGGTGGCTGGGGCCCCATCCCTGGAGATATTCAAAGTGAGGCTGGACAGAGCTCTGGGTGACCTAATCTTGTTGAGAGGGGGTTGGACCAGATGACCTTTGGAGGTCTCTTCCAACCCAGACCATTCTATGATTCTATGTGCTGCTGCCTTGTCATCTTTGATATTTGGTTGTGTCTATGTCTTGAGGAATATAACAAAACAAGGAGACAAGTAGGTGGAGTGGAAAGCTTGAACTCTGAGGGTGTTGCTCATGAAAGAGAGCAGCAATTTATTCTGCATTCAGAAAATGTTAGAAAGGAGAAAACAGTACTTGTCAAAGAAAGCAAGAGTTTGCCTTTCTGGAGTCCCTGAAGAGGGTTCTTTCAGAGAAAACATAGCTATGGGAATCATGCACTGCCTAGCTTTCATGCTTTAATCTTGCCTTTGTTCCAAATCCAGATCTCCTAGAAATTGTCCAGCATAGCTAAGTATACCCCAGAACCTGGAAATTTTGGAGACTCCCCTCTTGGTTAGCTAAGCACTTACTCCTATCCCATGTACTATATCATGTTATCAACATTAAGAGTATAGTAAGTAAACCTTCATGAAAAGTAGGATATAAGCAACTGTATAAGGAAGCTGAAGTATCTTCATAAGAAGAGCACTTTAAAGGCATAAAAAAATGACAAATATTGACAGCCATTTTAGAAGCATTCAACATTCCAAAGCCATGTTACTTATCGATATTTTTGATTTTTAGATATTTAATGTAAATTAACAAGTAGTTATTAAGAGGATTTAGGGAGCTACAGCTTCTTCCCCTTCTTTTTGCAAATAACACATCTTTAAGAATAAACATAAAATATTTTCACTGTCACCAAATATTTATGAGATATTTAATTTGAAATATTTGGTAGTCAGATCTCAGCATCATTTACTTGATTTCATCCTGTGGCTTCTGTATGCCACAGTTTAGCCTCCTTTATTTCAATCTGCTCAGACTGTCACAGCAGTTCTGAACTTTCAGTCTGTGACAGTGATTTGGCGTTCTAAAGATTGATCTGCCTACAAGCATTTCATGTACCTAATCTTGTTTCAGAATTACTTATTTAGGCCTACTGCATTAGGCACCACTTGACAAGGGGCTGTGGTAGAAGCTGGGTTTTTAACATGCTCTAGTTTGTTTTGAAATACCATAGCAACAGTGAAAAACAATGAAGCATGATAGACATATGGACAGTACATCTGATTTCAAAGTGAGATTAAAAAGTGAATTTATTTGTGCTACTGCTAATATTATTTTGTAGGTTTGAAACAGGTTTTTTGTTTGGTTGGTTGGATTTTTTTTTATTTTTATTTTTAAAATAAATGTTCACACTGTGCTTTCTATAAAGCTCCTGGAAAATTCAGTGAAAATAAGGACCAATAGCTTACTTTCAGCAAGTGGCCATTTAGGGTTACAGGAATTTCCCAAAATGAATAATGCAAGGCATTTTAAGAAGATAATGAGGACCACAGGAAAGCATATTCAGTTAGTGCAAGCAACGCACTTATGCACTGATAGGGGATAGGTGTCTCTGGATAAGTACACTACAAAATGAAAAATCAATGTTTGGTGAAATATCCAGGGATTTGCAGGTAGGAAATAAAACTGCCCAGAAAGATGTACTACTGCACTGGAATAATTTCTAGGAGACTTGTGAAATAATAGCAGCATCAAAGATCAAAGTGACATGTACTTGAGGCTGGGCATTAATATTCTA
Organism: Indicator indicator; assembly: GCF_027791375.1. NCBI lineage: Eukaryota > Metazoa > Chordata > Aves > Piciformes > Indicatoridae > Indicator > Indicator indicator. Next base: position 80,015,955 of record NC_072053.1, read on the forward strand.
GCATTTGCATACATTTTGTTGGTGGCTGGACTTCCAGTCTGAGAGTTCTGAAGTCAGCACAAATGCATAATGTGTGTGTATGGGGGGGAGGAGGGGAGGAGATAATTTCAGAGACATTATGTTGCACACAAGGGGTTTCAGACTATGTGCAATTCTTTGAACCCCGAAGTATAACTTCAAAGTGGTCTTTCAGAAAGAGAATTTTACAAATATGCAAGATGAAACTTAAGATTTTTGTTGAACAGCAACAGAATTCAGAGTTCAGAGTTCAACAGAGTTTGAGAAGCACTATTTGTCCAGTCTGTTGAATACTCAGATCTATGCACTTGACTGCCTTCAGTCTCTGCACCTTGGCCACTTCCAGCTTTTGTCAGAGCATCCCTCAGCTCTACAAGGCTGAACAGAAGTCCCTGTTGACACGAAGCTGTCCCAAACACCTCTTTGCTCCTCTAACTGCTGCTGGACCACTTTATAATGAATATAACACAAAACAATGTATTGTATTGAAAGACAGGATTGACTGTCATAACTATTTAAGGTAAATTAAAAGCACATAAATTTGCTTTCTCCAGCTTTTGCAAGTGAAAAAAAGGAAGAAAACAAGTTTTTTACACACTGATGCAGACAGCACTTTTCTAGCTCAGAGAGCATAGATGTCTTCTCTCCTAGTATTAGAGCTGTGGCAGCATCATCCCTAGCAGTGACTACTGCATTGTCTTCTACAGGTGTCAACTGACTGTGGTGGAGTTAAAAAACAAAGTAGTATAAAAATGATAGGTTTTGAAAGACAGGATCAGAACACAAAGCACTGTGGCTCTCCTTCTTATCCTACCTGTGGGAACAAGTGGGATGGCTCTTCACCCAGATCTCCAGATGGCTAAAAAAAACAACAGAAACAGTGAATGAAAAGACATGAAAGATCAATCCACTAAGTCACATATGAAAGGTTTGGGATTCAATCACCAGGTCAGCTCTATCAACCACTACATACAACAGAGCAGAATTTCCTTTTTAAGAAAGTACTTAGAGAAAGAAAAGTGGAAGATAGAGAGGCAGAAGAAAAGTCCCCTAAATTTCTAAAGAAACTATCAAAGAAACAAATGCTTGTCAAAATCAGTATCTTTGTGCAGCAACAAGTTTGTTCTGGTTTTTGTTTGCCTTTTTTTTTTTTTATTCATGTGCAAATCCCAAACTTTATCCTTCACAAGTTTTCCAAGTAACATTATCCAGTTTGTCCCTGGCAGGGAATACTACACTTTCTCCTAGAACAGAATAAAGGAGGATAGAATAGGTCAGAGTAGGATGGAATAGAATAAAGTAGGATAGGAGTAGACTAGACTAGACTAGTTCATTTGGAAGGGTTCTACAATGATCACCTAGTCCAACTGTTCTAGTAATGGGTGTTTTTGGCAAACTGGGAAGTTCCTACAAGGTCTTGAGTGGGTGGATAGTAATCAGGAGCTGTGTGAGGGTGGAGTGCCTTGCATTTTATGGAGCACCACTTCCTGGAAGAAGAAGAAAACCCAGCATGACCATGTATGGCTAAACCATTTCTTGCTTTTCTCCAGAAGCACCCAAAAGTTGCTGTCTATCCTAACCAATGCATCTCAATCTGATACATAGTCAATGTTCCTCAGCACATTACAGAAAGCTACTTGCCTAACTCTAAGGTAGGTGTTGGAAAGCCAGGAGGCCTAATTATGCCTTAGACACTCCTCAACAGCTTCTTGTCATGCTCTCAATATCCTAGGCAAGGTGATAAGCATTATTTTCCTTGGAAAGAAGCAAAGTAGAACAAAAAATTGATAGGGATACCTAATAATTCGGTTTTAAATATATTTTTAAAAATTGATTGTATTTCATTTTGGTTTATTTGTTTAGATTTATTCTGAAAATATCAGTCGACTGCAAGCTCAGGACACAGGCTTTCTAGAGGAATCAGGAGGCAATGAGGAATAAAATCCTATATATCCACTTTCAAGTTCCTCCAAAACAATGAACAGGTCTACTTCCATGGCTGTGATCAGGCAAACAGTAGCACCAACAGCACTATCAGACTCAGACTCTCCCGAAATAAGACAAAGTGGTATCCCTAGTACCAAAAAAAAAAAAAACTTAGAAGTTAAAAATAGCTAAGGAGTCACAGTTTTCCATAACAAAGCAATCAGGAATTCTGCCTGCTGGAGAAAAAAATTAGTTATGAAATATTTGAAATCCAATTGCACAGAAAAGGATGAGAAAACATAGCGTACTCACAATTATTTTCCTCTGCTCTCTGATGGGCCTTACAGATGATTCCTATTTTTCGCTGCTGCAGGGAAGTCCCATGTTAGAGACCTTGCCCTGTCAGTGGGAATGGTTACGACTGTCATCTCTACTGCTAACCCAGACTGCTTTCATTACCTTTCTAAATATACATTCACATGTCAAATTCTGCAAAATGAATAATTTATGCAATGAAATGAGGTTGGCAGAGATAAGCCTGTGCTCTTGTCCACTGACATCATGGTAACAAAACTGAAACTTCATTTACTGTCCTTACTGCCTCTCAAGGCTGGCCAAAGGCAAGCATGAGGGATGCTTTCCCAACAAGCACTTGGCCAGGAAAGGACCTTCTTCCCAGTTCAAAGGCTTATGTACAAAGTACATGTACTGGAAGAGTATACAATTTCTCTGGTTTTCAAGAAAGGACTTGTGATATGTATCTTAACACTCCAGTGAGAAGAAACATTTCACAAATGAAGAAAACATCTGTCAGCTGTCTTTGTTAATAGAGCAATATTCTCAAAAGAGAGCTAAGTACAGTATTAGCAGACTGAAGAGGTAGAAATTTCTCAGTGAATGCTATTTTTGTATGATCAAAAAAGCATTTTCAACTATGTCCAAATTCCTTTGGACTCAGAGGACTGAAGCACTGCTTGGCAGCTCTTCCTTTTCTGAATTTATACTAAGCAAAGCTCTTCATCACACTGTTTTTGTAAGACTGCTTAAGACCATTGAATATGGCAATACTAATGTATGTTGTTTTGCATACGAAAATAGCCACTTTTCAACATTTCATACTTGTGCTAGAAAGCACTAATTAACCACCTTTGTTACAAATTACAAATTAGAGGGGAAATTATAAAGAGTTTGATGCAAGGAGTGATTTAGGATGAACCTAGCTTAATTTAAAAAGAAACTGCAGGACAAAGTTTTCACATAAGAAAACTCAAGGCGCTTTTTAAAATACTTCATGCATTATGCAAAATAAAATTCAGCTTTCTTGAAACCTGTGTTACCTCATTATCTTGGAAAATGAATAAAATTTGTCAGTATATCTTACAGATTACATCTATGAAAAACCTGGTGACTAAATTGTGTCAGTCTATCATTGTTTGCTACACGTGAAGCTTCATCAAAATACACAGTGATATTTGGCTATTTTTTTTCCAACTACTTTGAGAATAACCTTAATATATATTTTATGAAAGCCAAATCCAGACCAAATAATTGAATCAGAAATGTAAATAACAAACGTATTTTAAAGTAACATTTCAGTTATACAGGTTTCAGATCTGAAGCTAAAGCCCTGAATTTCAGCCCAGCATTTGGATTCACTGGGACAATTTGCACTCAGGTGAATGCATACCTGTCTACTGCTGCAAGATGAAACCTATGCTTGCCTCATGCTAACTGTAAAGGAGCACTGCTCAAGCAGACCTCAGTATAGCTATGACACCCATCCTGAATGCTTTGAACCTGGTTGAGAACATTTTGGATCTCAGATGCCTTAGGCTGGAACATAACTGAAATAGAACTTACCTGTGGCATCCCTACACATATAAACCAAAGAATTTTAAAAACTGCCTTACTCTCTATGAACAAGAAAGGCATGGTTGACTAGGAGGACTATAGTTTTCTTTGACTTCTCACTTTCTTGATCTTAGCCTGAATATGCTGCAAAAACCATTCCTTCACCACTATAGAGTCAGGCAAAGTTCAGTGTATAATGTGCTTTATCTGATTCATAGAATGGTTTAGGTTGGAAGAGACCTTAAAGATCACCTAGTTCCAACCTCCCTGCCATGGGAGGGACACCTCCAACTAGCCCAGGTTTCTCAAGGCCTCATCCACCATATGACTTTTTTATTGTCATTATCAACATATATTTACCTGATGCTTCTGGACACTCATCTGATATAGTATCAACTGAGAATATAACTGCATTTATGTGAATTTATGTAATAATATTTAACTAAATATATTTGTATTTTTTTATCGATGAACAATCTGAATGAATATATTTCCCAATTTTCAAAGTTCTTTCAGTAACTGAAAAAAAAAGAATGTTTAGGAAAATATTTTCTTTTTAGAAATAGCAAAATAATTTTTGTCAATAATTCCATCCATGGGTCCTGATGTAGCTGGTGGGTGAAGCTGCTATGCCACTTTCTCTTATATCTGAAAAGTCATGGCAACGAGGTAAAGTTCCCACTGATGGGACAAGGGAAAACCTAGCCTCTATTTTCAAAAAGGGAAAAAAGGAAGACCTGGGGAACTGCAGGCCAATTAATCTCAGCTCTGTGCCCAGCAAGATCATGAGGAACAGATTCTCCTGGAAACTCATACTAAGTCCCACAAAAAATGAGGTGATTGACGACAGCCAACATGGCTTCATTAAGTGCAAATCATGCCTGACAAATTTGGTGGCTTCTACAACAGGGTAGCAGTGCATCATGATGGACATGGAAAGAGCAACTGATGTCATCTGCCTGGACTGTGCAAAGTATTTGATGTGTTGGACAGAAGGGATGCCATCCAGAGGGACTTTGCTAAGCTTCCAGAGGTGGGCCAATGCCAATCTCATTAAATTCGATAAAGCCAAGTGCCGGGTCCTTTATCTGGGTTGGGGCAGCCCCAAACACAAATACAGGGTAGGTGAACAATGGATAGTGTGCAATCCTGAGGAGGTCTTGCGAGTGCTGGTTGACGAGTTGCTCAACTTGACCCAGTAACGTGTACTTGCACCCCATAAAGACAGCTGTATATTGGGCTGCTTTAAAGCAACTGCAGCCAGCAGGTCAAAGGCCATGCTTCTCCCCTTCTGCGCCTCTCTTGCCCCCATCTAGCATACTGCATGCAGTTCTGAACCCTCCAACACAAAGCCTTGTAACTGTTACAGTGGGTCCAGAGGATGACCACAATGATAACCAGAGGGCTGGAGTATCTCAGCTATGAAGACAAGCTGGCAGAGTTGGGGAAGGATAGGCTCCAGCATTTGAAAGGAGGCTACAGGATAGCTGGAGAGGGAACGTTACTAGTACGTACTAACAGGCCGAGAGAAAACGGCTTCAAAGTGGAAGAAGCTTGTGAGACACCGAGCGTTTTGGTTGTCTCACACAGCGCCTCTGACGGGCGGGCGCGCACACGGCACTCCGCACAGCTTTGGGGGTGCCGCCCTCCCCTGCGCCTGCCGTGCCGGGGGTGAGGGGAAAAGAGCGGCTGTCGGGAAAGCAGGGGTGCCGGGGGAGGCCTTGCTGCTCCGTTCCCGCCGTTGCGTGTATGGCGGTTGGCTTCGCGTCAGCAGCCTGCACCGCCGGCCCTGCGCCGCTCTGTTCCTGCCGCTGCCTGGGACCCAGAGAAGACAGCGAGGCACGGCCTCGCTGCCCGCCACCCGGCCTCTCCTCACAGTGTGTGCGGCTGCTGCCGAGAAATTTGAACCGCGCCTGTGACAATTCCACAATTTCAAGTCAGGGAGATGGTTATATCCCTTCTCTTTGATGCATATTTTCCCCACTGCTTTTCCTTCTCCTTTTCCGTCTGCTCCGGTCCAATCTGATAAAATCAATTCATTAGACGTTTGGTGTCGTTAACGCCTTTATTTACTCCATGGAATTATTTTAACCTTAGCACGACATCTCCCCACCTTCCCTCTACCCCCTCCCCCCTCGTCCCTTACCCCCTGCTGACCAGGGTTGGTACCGGACAACCGAGTCCTAAAGCGCTGTTTAGATTAGACATTAGAAAGAAGTTCTTCAGCGTGCAGATGGTGAGGCACTGGAACGTGTTTCCCAGAGAAGTCGTGGATGCCTCCTCCCTGAAACCGCAGAAGTAGGTTGAATGGGGCCTTAAGCAACGTGGTCTAGCAGGACATGTACCTACCCATGGCAGGGCAGTTGGAACTGGATGATCTTTACGTTCCTTTACAACCCAAACCATTCTATGATTCTATGATTTAATTCCTTGGGGCACGCTCAGAAAATTGTATGTTTATTTTTATTCAAACATAAACCCCATTTTGGAAACCTCAGATGAGAAGGGTGTAGAAACTTTAAGAGCACAACACAGTTTCCATTTCAAACATTTGCAATTTAAATAGACAAAAGACAATGGAAAATTATATTAGTTTTCCCCATTTTATGTGTACGAAATGGGCTGAATGCAATATCCAGGGCGGTAATGGAAAGAAACGCAATTGGATTTACTCTGGTCCAGATCCTCCTGTAACCCACACAACTAAACTTCCTTCTCAGTATGTATTTTCCATTTTACAGTAATTTTTTTCATGTTTTAATTTGAGCTCCATATAGATCCTGAAACTAGAATACGTGAAAGGTATTCCTAACTTTTAGAGCAGGTCAGGTGTCTTCACTCTACCCTTAAATGAGTTGTAGGATTCAGGATCTATCTTAAGCTGCACAGTGTCACTTCTTCATATGCTGGGATTACTTAATTAAGAGAAAATAAATTTTCCATGCAATTTTCAATCTACTTTTACTAAGCCTTTTAGCTTGTTACTTGTTCTTAAAAGTTTTTCTTACATTTTCTTCACCTGGCTTATTACAGTTTGAGTAAAGCACTGTCTTTGTTAGCAGTGTAAATTGAGAATCACAGAAAACATTCAAGTAATGGCAAAAATACTTCCTGGCCTTCACCCTTCCCCTCCCCCCCCCCTTTATTTTCTTTTGTTGTTTTTTGTTTTTATTTCTTTGGGGTTGGTTTGGGGGTTTTTTGATTGGTTGGTTTGGTTTTCAAGTGTATTTTTTTCCAAAGATAAAATTAATTAATTGCTGCTATCCACATAAATAACTTAGCCAAAAGTAACATGTGAACTCTGGAAAGCACCTGTCTTAAACAATGTTCACCTTCATAATTCTAAGCTGTCAAACAGCCTTGGAAAAAGAAATAGTATTGTTCCTGAAGTTCTAAACTCTCTTTATTTTACTTTAAAGGAAAATTCTTCCCTGAAAGGGTTCTCAAACACTGAAGCAGACTCCCCAGGAATGTGATTCAGTCTCCATCCCTGGAAGTGTTTAAAAGATGCAGAAAAGCAGTGCTAAGGGACGTTGTTTAGCACCAAGCTTGGTAGAGTTAGTGATTGAAATTGATGGTCTGAAAGGTCTTTCCAAATTGAAACAATTCTATGATTCTGTGTGATTTCAAGGAAAGAAAATGTAATTTAAAGTCAGATGCTAATATTTTTGCTGCATCTTAGCCAGGAACTGAAAATAATAGAGCAGAAACTTACTTGTCTTTCTAGAGTTAGTATTTGGTGGTATTTGTACTTTTACATCATAAGTTTTAGGATTTAAATCACCTGGAAAATGATTGATCATGTTTTAGAAGACGATGGTACTGTGACAACCAAAAGAACTGCCAAGTTCATTGGAACATGAAGAACAATTATCACCAATTCTAATGCTTGATAACTGGGTTCAGTTTTGGGTTTGTCACTACAAGAAGGACATTGAGTTTCTGGAGCAGATCCAGAGAAGGGCAACAAAACTGGTGAAGGGTCTGTATAACAGGTCTTATGAGAAGGAGATGAGGGAGCTGGGATTGTTTAGTCTGGAGAAAAGGAGGTTGAGGGGAGACCTCACTGCTCTTTACAGAGGTTGTAGCCAGGTGGGTGTTGGTTTCTTCTCCCTAGTTATAGAATCATAGAATTGTTAAGGTTGCAAGGGAACTCAAGGATCATCTAGTTCCAATCACCCTGTCATGGGCAGGGATACCTCACACTAGAGCAGGTTGCCCAAAGGCGACATCCAGCCTGGTCTTAAAAACCTCCAGGGAAGGGGCTTCTACCACCTCCCTGGGCAACCTGTTCCAGTGTCTCACCACCCTCATGGTGAAAAGCTTCTTCCTAATATCCAATCTGAATCTACCCATTTCTAGTTTTGTTCCATTCCCCCTAGTCCTATCACTACCTGACATCCTAAAAAGTCCCTCACCATCTTTCTTGTAGGCCCCCTGCAGATACTGGAAGGCCACAATAAGGTCTCCTTGGAGCCTTCTCTTCTCCAGACTGGATAGCCCCAACTCTTTCAGTCTGTCCTTATAGGAGAGGTGTTCTGGTCCTCTGGTTATCCTGGTGGCCCTTCTCTGGACACCTTCCAGCACATCCAGATCCTTCCTGTGACAGGGGCTCCAGAACTGGATGCAGTACACCAGGTGGGGTCTCACCAGAGCAGAGTAGGTGGGGAGAATCACCTCCCTTGACCTGCTGGCCACACTTGCTGCAGCCCAGGATGTGATTGACTTTGTGGGCTGCAAGTGCACACTGGTGACTCATGTTAAGCTTCTCATCCACCAGCACCCCCAAGTCCTTTTCTTCAGGGCTGCTCTCAAGCCAGTTCCTGCCCAGCCTATATCAGTGCTTGGGATTGCCCTGACCCAGATGCCCGCATTTGGTCTTATTGAACCTCATGAGGTGGTCATGGACCCACCTCTCCAGGATAAGAGGCAGTGGCCTCAAGCTGACCCAGGGGATGTTTAGATTGGCTGTTAGAAGAAACTTCTTCACTGAAAGAAACAGTGAGGAAGAACAAGTTTCTCAAACACTGGAAGAGGCTCTCCAGAGTCCTGGAGGTGTTTAAAAGATATGGATGTTGTGCCGAGGGGCATGGTTTAGCACCAGACTTGGTAGAGTTGGATAATGTTTTGACTCAGTGATACTAAAGGTCTTTTCCAATCAAAGCAATACTATGATTCTATAATTCTCTTCTATCAACAGGCTTTGTTTCCTTTGTTGGTTTTTTTTTTCTTCCCCATGTCTTATTTTCATCAGGCATGTCTGGAAAATTATTTTTCCTTGAAAATAATTTGGACGGGAAAAAAATGAAGATAAGACTACATCCATCCCTGCTTGTATTTAAAAGCTGTGTGTTATGCTCAAGGATATGGTGTAGTATTAGCCATGGTAGAGTTAGATAATGGTTAGATTTGGTGATCTTAAAGATCTTTTCTAATCATAGCAATTCCGTGATTCTGTATTGGTATAAATAAAAGTTAGTTTAACACCTGTGGTTACCTAAAAAGCAATGAGAAAGAGTTAAAAATTCAAGTCCATTTAAAAACTGATCTTAACTGTACTTGAGATCACTTCAGTATTCTTACTTAAGTGATAAATAAATAAGTATTTTCTAAATAAGTGTACTCTTATAAAGTGATTCTAGAAGAATGTGTGAAGATGGGAAGATTTTTATTCCCATTTTGCAAATCAGAAAACTGAGGGAAAGACTTTACAGTATGTCATGGAAAGTTACTCAGCAGGCCACAGACACAACCTGGAGTTTGAAAACTCCAGATCATTTTTCTGTTTGTGATATACACTGTCTTAATGTTTCTCCTGGATACCAATGTGTCATTCCACTACCAGTGTTAAAGAAACCAATTTAAAAAAAAATCAGCTCAGTTTTCTAAACTGCAGAATTTTCCTTTCAGCTACTGACTAGAGGCATATTCAACATATTACCACACCAAGACTGCACCAGAATGTGAACTCTGAAAATGAAATCGAAGCAAAACAGCTGCTTTAATAATGTCACCCATACTTGTGCACCTGCTATAGAAATGAAATAATGTCTGCCTCCTGGGGCAGTGCAGTATATCAGCATATTACAGATTTAGTGAACAAACATTGAGTTTAGATGTGGAGGTGACATGTTGGACTGATCATAACAAAATCTGACATTTCTGCAGGTTTTTCCTTCAAAGAGCCTGATTCATATTTTGCTTTCTTGGGAAGTACAACACTGGTAGAGAACTGGGCACAAATTAGTCTGTTTTATCAAGCACCCCGGCACCAATTCTCCCAAAGAGTGTTTTCAACGCTGGACCTCTACATTCATCAAGAAACACAGAAGTTATTTAGGCTTAACAAGAGGTACAACTTTCTTTTTTTTTAGTATAAATTTTTCCTCACCTGGAGTTCACAAGAGTGTGTGGTATATGGATTCCTGTTTAGACTAAATCTGTCCTTACATGGGACTAAAGAAGCAGTATGTGTTCTCTTCAGAAGACTTCCTTTGCTTTTTCTATTCTCGAGTTTCTGTTTATGAAAATGCAATAAAAATACTGAACTTAATTCTATCTTTTTGTTGATGTGTGTGTGAGAAACATTTTTACTTTTTGTGCAAGTGTCAGTGTTTTTATAAAGGTAACACATGGCTTGTCCTGCTCTCTTAGCTTCGCATGTGTTAATGTATTTTCTCATTTGTGTGGGAAAACACAACCTCTGATTACTCCAATTATCAGAGTGGTTATAAATCCAATCATCCTTCACTTTCACTTTCCTCTGTAATAGCTGTAATTCTTAAGATGTGAACATTGTGACCTGTTTTCCAGGTCTGCAACTTTGTTATCAAAATAGTGCAATCTTTTTCTGAATCACTTGAAAATCTCACTTGGAAGAAATGCTAGAGTCTTCCACAATGTAGGCTCGCTTTTCAGTTTTGTAGTTTCCTGCAGTGACTTTTTCTGGTATCAAGAGTAAAATATGAGTAATTTGTAGTCACTTGTGCCAGATATGTGCACTTTAAAGAAAAATTTCAAGCCTATTATATTCAAGGGGAAGAAGAAACAGTTATCCTCATCTAGAGTGAAAACGTAAACCAAAGAAGAGTAATTCTTCCAGCAAGATAATATTTTTTCTGTCTGAGCTTTATCAAGACCCGTCCTTTTTTAAAGATTCAAAAATGAGAAAAATGCATTTGCTCTAATGCTTCGTTTCAAGTTTCCAGGACTTAAATGTTGGTGACCTACAGTGATTAATGCAACTATAGGAAAAAAATAGTGATTCAGATTTTAAGGGTGGAAGAATTAATGATCCTCACATAGGCTGACCTCCCACAAAGTATACAGCAAAGACCAGCAGTGCTTGATTTGAGAATAAATATCTTCTCTGGTGTCTTTTGTTTTGGACATCTAACTGTTATATTATTTTTAATCCATTTAATGTCTTTATTAATGATTTGGATGAGGGTATTGAGGGCACCTTCAGCAAGTTTGCAGATGACACTAAATTGAGTGGATCTGCTCAAGGATGTGAAGGCTCTGCAGAGAGATCTGGACAGGTTAAATAGGTGGGCTAAGTTCAGTGGAATGAGGTTTAACAAGACCGAGTGCCAAGTCCTGTACTCTGGTCACAAAAACACCACATAATGCTACAGACTTGGGGAAGGGTGGCTGGCAGGCAGTCTGGTGGAAAAGGATCTGAGGGTGCTGGTGGATGGCTGATTGAACATAAGCCAGCAGTGTGCTCAGGTGGCCGAGAAGGCCAATGACACCGTGGCCTGTATCAAAACCAGTGTGTCCCGCAGGAGTAGGGAAGCGATTGTGTCCCTATACTTGGCCCTGGTGAGGCCACAGCTTGAGTACTGTGTTCAATTCTGGGCACCAAGGAAAGACTTTGCTGTCCTGGCGCATGTCCAGAGAAGAGTAACAAGGCTGATGAGGGGTTTGGAGGGCATGTCATATGAGGAGTGGCTGAGGGAGCTGGGTTTGTTTAGTCTGGAGAAGAGAAGGCTAATAGGAGGTCTTGCTGCTCTCTACAACTACCTGAAAGGAGGTTGTAAAGAGGTAGGTCTCTTCTCCAAAGTGACTAGTGACAGGAAGAGAGAAAATTGGTTAAAGTTGTGCCAGGGGAGGTTTCGACTGGGCATTAGTTAAAAATTCTTTACTGAGAGAGGGGTGAGTTATTGGAACAGGTTGCCCAAGGAGGTGGTGGAGTGCTATCCCTGGAGCTGTTGAAGCAGCATATAGATGTGGTGCTTCAGGGTAGTTTGGTGGTCATGATAGTTCAGTTGTGGTTGAACTTGATGACCTTAAAGGTCTTTTCCAACCTTAATGATTCTATGATTCTGTACAATTATTTCTTAAAAAGCTCTTGTATTTCACAGGGTTATGTTAACACATATGTAGCATAATTCAGACTTCTCATATTAAGAATAAGAGGGTGTGAAATGTGTTAAACTAAATCGTGTAATGGGATATAGGCTTCCTTCCTCACTAAACTGAGAGCACTGCATGATTTCACTTTTAATTAGATTGACTGGCTGCTGCAAATGTTAATGTGATTTTGAATTCATATTCAACCTTTGTATCTTTCTGAGCTCAGGGATTTCCCAGAATTTCAGGATTCTGCAAGTGAAATCCAGAGTCTTAGAAAATTTTAAGTAGCATTTACTACTTCAGAGGATATTAGCGGATATGACCTCTTCCATGAGAAATGCAGGAAATTTCTAAACTGGGGCAACTTTATCTTATTTATTTTTCTGCACTTCTTAAGTGCCACAGATTTTCATTAATGACATGCCTGTAAGTACTGCCAATGACCTCTGTTATTTGTCCATAAGAGGATGAAGCTAGAGCAGTATCAGTGTTTTTTTTTCCCTTACAACTTTGTTAAAGAGGATATTTCTTGTTTTGAACCTTTTTCTCTCTTAACAACAAAAATAAGAAAAATATGGGAATCACACAAGGGTCTGTTATTCATAATCCAATTTTCTGATGGTAATATCATTTTCTTTGCAATAAACAAATGATGAATCTTCACTCATGGCACAAGACATTGCTCAGTAGAGCTTCTCCCTCATCCTTTATTTCTCCATTCAGTGGCATATCTGCAAACAATGTCAAGGAGCTTTATTTATTGACCAATTCTTCTAAATTAGAGCAAACTTTATATTTTTTCTTCCAGTTGCTTACATATGAATGCCTTTGTTCTATTAGATTAATTGAACAATTGGAACAATCATTTTTAATAAGTTTGAGAATGCCTTTCTCACCAGAAAATTTATTTATTCATTTATTTTAGAATATACAGTTAAATTAAGCTTTTCAAACTGTTAAGAGTAATAATTATTATAGATTTTCTTCTTTTTTCATTCCTAGTATTTTTAACACTTTATGCTTTCATGGAAGTCCAAAAGTTGTTTAGAAACAATGATTCTCTACATACCAGGCTAAAGATGGACATTAACACTATTCTTTTTATTTTTTATTTAACAAATTTTTTATTTAGCTCAAAATTTTGGTTGTCCAGACATGTTCTACAGGCAATGACCTGCTGCTTTCAATAGAATTTGAGCTGCTGGAGCTCAGAGAAGGTAAACGTGGCTGGTGAAGGATCTATGGAACAAGTTCTATGAAGAGTGTCTTAGAGAACTGGAATCATTTAGTCTGGATAAAAAGGAGGCTCCAGTAAGACCTTAGTGGACTCGACAGCTACCTGAAAGTAGATTGTGGAGAGGTGGATGTCAGTCTGTTCTCCCAAATAACAAGGTATAGGTCCAGTTGTGATGGGCAAGGTTTAGGTTGGATATTAGGAAACACTTCTTCACTGAAAGGATTGTCAAGCATTGGGCAGGGCTGCGTAGGGATGTGGTTGAGTCTCCATCCCTGGAGATATTTAAAAGATGTGTAGACATGGAATTTAGGGGCATGGTTTAGTGGTGGACCTGGCAGTGTTAATAGTTAGACTCAATGATCTTAAGGGTTATTTCCAACCTAAATGATTCTGTGATTTTGTGATTCTATGAGCCTATGTTTTTCTCTTAAGATCTTTACAGATGTGTCAGTGTGAGCTGAAATTCTCCCCCCCCCACCGACAATAACCAGGCTAGCCCAGTCTGGAAGCAAATGAAAGCTGTATTTACAAAGCAGAATCTACAATCTACGATGAAATGCAATGACTATGTACAAATATACAAAATTCACAACATTTACAAATATATACAATTGACAGAAAAACACAACCAAGATCCCTTTGCTCCTTCCACAAAGGGACCCTTCCCAAAGGGGCTTCTCTCCCAGGAGCTTCCCCCACCCAGACCCCCCTGGACAGGAAAGCAGAGTTAGTTAAGCAGAAAGTTGTTAACTTAGCTCGCCAAGGTCAGTGTGTTATCTTCAGCCAGAAGAGAAGAAGAAACAGCAGCCAGACAGCCCAGCAACTGCCCCCACTGCAGAACACAGAATGTGCAGAGTGCCCTGCTTTGTTTTGGGTAATAGTTCTTAAACATTTCTATCTATCCAATGGAAGTGTTTAGAACAATCACTATTTTGCTTTCTTACACCCAATAGTGACTTATTTACACTCTTTCACTTTCTCTGTTTTGAACTTTGCAGGGAAAAATTAAAAAGACAGTTTCAAACCATCACAACAGATAATGGCAATGGAAGAGCAAACTAAGGCACTAAAATAAAATTTTAAAAGTATCAATGAAAATACTGATTTCTTGGCTTCAAACACTGACTTCAAACAAGTCTTATTCACATAGAATGTGCTTGGTTCTTTATTGAGTGATATCTTTGTGTTGTGATTCACACCTGTTCAGTCTGTAAAAGGAAACACATCAGATTAGATTATAGTGCTGTTCTTGTTTGTAAAAAGTGAACAGCTTTAAAAAGCAGAAGATTAAATAGAATGGGAAGCCACAGGGCACTCCTTTATAATAAAATTGAAATGTATAATTTAAAATTGTGAAATAATTCAGGGCAAGAAAGTAAAAGCTTGAAAATCAATCCCTGACCCAAAGGTCTAGGTGTTATTTTAATTTCTGTGTTGTCTTAAATAGTTTGTTAGCCAGGTTATCATTGTGCACCTCTTCATACTCGAGGCAGGTAAAAAATGAGCCAAGATGGGAGGGACATGTTAGGTCAGAAGGAAATCCATGGAGAAGTACTGTGCTCAGAGACTAAGGCTACATTCTGTTGTCTCACTTCAGCTCTGTTCATTGTGCTTTCATGTTCTATTCCTTGATGCTTTCTGAACACTGACTGTGATATACTTTTGCCATGTAGTGACAATTTGCAGAGAAAAGCTAGGTGGGACTCAGCCACATAGTGAGGGCAGTTTGTCTCAGGGGTCCTTTGTGCAGAGGCAGATGGAGACTACTCACTTGCTAGAAGACTGCAAGATACCATCAGAAGAGCTAACTGGTCCCCAAGTCACAAAGCTGAAGGTCATTCAAATTCAAGGTTTGACATTTTTACATTTATATTCATAGACTCATAGAATGGTAGGTGTTGGAAGGGAACTGGAGATCATTGACTCCAACCCATGTCTCAAAGCAGGATCACACAGGCCTAGGCAGGTTTTGAAGGTCCATAGGGAAGAAGGCTCCACAATCTCTCTGTGCACCCTGTTCTAGTGCTCTGTCATCCTCACAATAGAGAAGTTTTTTCCTGATGTTGAGGTTAAACTACCCATGCTCCACTTTGTATCTGTTGCCCCTTGTCCCATCACTGGGCACAACTGAAAAGTGACTGGCTCCTTGTTGTTGTCATCCACTCTTCAGGTATTTATAATTATTAGTAAGGTACACTCTCAGCCTTCTCTAGGTTAAAGACCCCCAGGTCTCCCAGCCTTTCTTCATCAGACAGATGTTTCAATCCATCATCCTCACAACCCCGCACTGGACTCTCTCTAGTATTTCCCTGTCTCTCTTGAATTGCAGAGCCCAGAACTGGACACAGTACTCCAGATGCGGTCTCACCAGGGCAGAGTAGAGGGAGAGGACAATCAAATTTGATCTGCTGGACACACTCTTCTTAATGCACCCTGGGATCCCATTTGGCCATCTTGGCCGTAAGGACACCTTGTTTTCCTGTGGGTAACTTATTGTCCACCAGGACTCCAAAGTCCTTCTCCATGGAGCTGTTTTCTAGCAGGTCAACACAATTCACACATGAAATTTTCAAATGCATACTATTGATAATATATGGTTCATATCCTCTGTCTTGCTTGTGACTGCTGATGAACACCTTCCTCAGAAAGATTTAGAAACCTCTGCACATTAAGTGCATTACAGAAGTATCTGGGCAAGTGTTGGAGATAGTCTTTCCTGTCCAGTGAGATGTTATCAGTAGCCATGCTTTAGTATCTGCTAGCTTTTCAGAGGACAGTGTACAGTGACTTCTGTCAGGCTAATCACCTACTTGAAAGAAAGGGAAGACATACACTATGTCTTTAGCTCCTCACCTTACTAATGTTTTCAGCTGTTTGTTTGCATTGTAACAGGCAGATAGTCTTTCAGCAAACTTAACAGCATGCAAGGATGCCATGACCACAGTTTTGAAAGAGAAGTACAATGGAAGAAGATAACACTAACTTCTGAGGACACTTATTTTCTTGAAAGTTTCAATCTCTAGTAAGATCAAATAAACACACTGCAGCATGAATGAGTGGGAAATATGCTTGGAAGGATGCACTGAAAAGCACTACAGTGGGACTAATCCGACCAACCTCATTTTTGAGGTGATGAGATTCTTGGTAATCTTCAAGGAACTGTCAGAGCTTACCTCTGAAGCCAGGGGACTTCATTTGAAAATGCAATTCAGATATTCCTTATATCTGTATTTAAAGAGATAGCAGCATTCTGGAAACATACAATAAAATAGATAGCAATGGTTTTTACTGAGCACAGGTAAACATTTACACACCTATGCTTATGTAAGTAGTGATAGCATTGTATCACCACATAAACACATATTGGGATTGTAGGGTATTAGTCTGAAAAAAAATTCTGTAAGTTACAGTTGAAACCAACAAGAAAAACAAATGGTTTAAGTCAATTAATGTTTTTTATCCTAGAGATGACTTATGTTAAATTTGCATTATTTTATACAATATTAAAACAGTAAGAATAACCTGGTTCTTATGATTAAAATAAAGAAGATGCACAAGAAATAGGGAAAAGAAGCTATGATGATTCTGATAGTACAGATAAGGTAAATGAAGAGAAAATAATATTTTTCAGTTTTTGTAGATCTGCAACTATGAAAACAAAAATCAAAGACAACTATAAAATACCTGTCATACTCTCCAAAAATGGTTTCACAATTGGAATTTTAATATATTTTTTATGCAACCTAATTGAAATAAAATCACTCTTTAAATCAAATCAAAAGAATGAAGCTGAGAATGAGAACAGTTTAAAAAAAAAATCAAGTCAAACTTTTGTTTGCACAGTGATACCTCAGAAAAACAGTTTACTTCAAGCAGTTGTTTTCCTTAAGAAAATTGTGCATTTTTCTTCTGACAAGTTTATGTTTTTATGAAAATCCCTTTATATATTCATAAAGTGGTAGTGACTGCACAAAAAAGCATATTTGGTACAGAAACTGGTCTAACACGTTTAAGTTCAACAAGTTGCTCTAAAAGACAGATTTCACACTGGCAATGTCTTTTCACTCTGGTCATGAAATTTGTATTTGCTTTACAGAAAAAAAAATCCAACAAACAAAACAAAAAGCAACTCAAATCTCTGTTCAGCTCACCAAGAATACACTACTATATTTTTATCTGCATTTCATTGCCAAAGGAAAATCAGGAAAAATTAAAACTGATGTTAGAAGTGATTAATTGTCAGAATTTTGTATTTGTTTTTCACTTCCATTCATTTTTGTTGCTGTTGTTCTTTTCTGATTTGAGACTGAAAAAAAAAATCTTTATACTATCAATTATCAGTTGACATAATGTTTGCAGTCATGAAGATAAGTCTGGTAACAGACTGTCTTGTCACTGCAAAGAAAGGTTCATACACCAGAAAAAACTCCACTGACAGTGAGATACAAGCATCTGCAATGAGCCAAAGATCAATCTAGGCTCCAGGGTTGAGTGCAAGGTCTACAGACACATAAATCATTTGGAACAGAGTGTGCATTTCTAAGGGGATTTATACTACATCTTTATACTTCTCATACACCATTTTTTATGTATGAAGCAGAAGGCAACAGAAGATTGTCCTCTTAAGCTTCTGGGTCTTTTTAGATATGACAATGCCAACACTCCTGCATTATTTGCTCTCAGTGCAGGTGATACTAAATGTTCAAATCCACGTGGTTGGAACTGGCTAGCTCAGAAGGGAAATGTGATTTCCTGTTCTGATTTCTTGAATGAAAAGAGATCAAATTCAGGCATAGAAATACTTCTATTTAAACCCCAAACTTTAGGGCACTTTGCAGTTTCCTTGTTCAATTTAACAAGTGCCTGTAACTCATTCATGAAATAATTTTATGGCACAAACAAACTCCAGGAATTTAAGTAAGGGAAATGATAAGTGGGGAAAGAAAAAAAAAAAAACTATTACATTTTCATTACAAATCCATATGATGAGTGGATTTGGGGTTTGGGATTGAGTGTTCTTTTTTAACATACTTTGTAGTTTGTGCTAGAAAATGAAGGAGAATGACTTGAGCTGGCCAAAGATAAAACAACAAGGCTAATCTGAAAAAGATATTGCAGGAATTCAAAGTGAAGTCAAAGACAGGCTACAATATTTGCAATATATAAAACCATGGGTTGTTTTATATTTGCTGACCTTCGAGCAAACCAAGTTGAAGGTCAAACAAATGACTTGATAATATTATCAGGCCTTTCAGATAGCTCTGGGTACTGTTGTTTCCACTTCAAACCATAATCAGGCAATTACCCCAGCAAAACACTGTCATATAGCCATAGTAGAGAGCTTCTTTTCCCTATCACTTAACATTACACAAGTCAGTATCTGCAGGCATGAGAAACCTCAGTGGCACTTGTCAAATTGTTCTGAGATCAGGAATAGATCTCAGATTCTCAAGCTCATGCTGTAACTGCCAGATAAGATTCGTATCATTTTATTATATCAATGTGTGTTTTCAGAGAATGTTATGCAGATAGAAATATTCCTTGCTTCAAATTTTTAGATAATACACATTTTGCTTATTTTAAAAAGAATTTCATTTACCAAAGTCTGTGATAAAGTATGTTTCTGAGACCTGTGGAGTTCTGTAAACTATTTGAAGATGGCTCTGCAGAGATATACTCTGTCAAGAAGCTTTGTGAGACATAATCAGGCTGACAAAGCTGGTGCAGCTCTGGTATCTGTTCAGTTGCATCTTTCCCAGTCACTGATGTGGAGAGGTGGGGTTGAACTCAGTGCCACTGGCAGTACTCTGGCCATGTGAAAGAAAATATGGCTGTGGGAAGGGTCAGGAATGTCAAACAGAGTGGAAATGATTTGTGGTTGAATGGATAGCCTGTTTAAGGGAAGACAAAAATTTCAGTGAGAATATGGGCTTTGAGCTATTCCCCATGTCTCTGATCTTTGTCCATTTGAGCAGCAGAATCTGTAAACAGAACAGCAACTGATCATAGGCTGCAGGGGATACAGGGACATACATTAGTTGTTCTTTGGCTGATTATGTGTGTGGGAGAGGAATGGTCTCAACCAAGGTAAATACCTTACAGATCCTTCAATTGGCCTTCCACAGATCAAAGAGCATTTATATTCCAAAGGATTTGATAATGCCACTTAAAATCGGAAAATTTAATAAGCTTCCCATCTTCCATAACTTACAAAATTACAGTCTCTTTCATAAAAAACATTCCCAGATTCTTTCCTTCACAATGAAAACACAGTTATTGAAGACAACTGAGTAACTTTAAACAGACAACTTAAAATCTTTGCACTTCCAGAAAGCTGTCAAAGTTTCTTTTCCTATCACCTCTGCATAATTATTAATGTTGTCTCACTGCTGTTTCTTCTTTTCTCCATCTTAGACCTGGAAAAGATAATTATTAGAGGTCAACAATTTGATGTAGAAAGGAAAATAGCTAGACAAAACATAAATTATACCAACAGAAGAGATCACAGCTACAGATATGGAGAGACACCTCCCTGGTGCCATCATCCCCACACCCAAAGTTAGGAGTCTATGGCTGGAAACAAATATGGAAAGTACTTATCTGTTGAGGTGAGGAGGAGAAGGCATCGTTGATTCTTGACACATGAGTGGTTGGACACCTGAAGCAGCCACTGTGTAGCTTGATCTGGTGGGCCTGGGAAATGCCAGGCTAAACCTTTCCTGTGAGGAGCTGCTTGTTGAAATCCTGAATGTTGACCAACCATGAGCATAATAAACAGAAATAATGCATACTAGCATTGCAGCACTAGCAAGGCCAAACACAATTCATGTTAGTACTGAATTGCTTGATAAATGTGTGTTACTTTCCTCACAGAATGAGGAATTGTTTCACCACTGTAATAAGAACTCAAGACATTATGACCACAAAAGCCTTCATTTGTGTTACTGTGTGATCAGGCCCAGTCCCCATGGGTTTATGAAAGGCAGGTCCTGTCTGACTGACCTGATCTGCTTCTACAAGGTCACCTGCCCAGTGGATGAGGGTTTTCTACTGGATGACGTTTTCTACCTGGACGACGTTTTCTACTTGGACTTCAGTAAAGCCTTTGATACTGTCTCCCACAACATCCTCCTCCAGAAACTCCTGGCACAAGGCTTGGACAAGTGCCCCTGCATTGGATTAAAAACTGGTTGGATGGCCGAACCCAAAGAGTGGTGGTGAATGGAGTTAAATCTGGCTGGCACCCAGTCACTAGTGGTGTTCCCCAGGGTTCTGTACTGGGGCCTGTTCTTTTTAATATCTTTATCAATGATGTGGCTGAGGGCATTGAGTGCACTCTCTGTAAGTTTGCATATGACACCAAGCTGGGTGGCTGTGTTGATCTGCTAGAGGGTAGGGAAGCTTTGCAGTGGGACCTGGACAGGCTACACCACTGGGCCATGGTAATTGTATGAAGTTCACCAAAGCTAAGTGCCAGGTTCAGCACCTTGATCACAACAACCCCATGGTGTGTTGCAGACTTGGGGAGGAGTCATTGGAAAGCTGCAATTTGGTGTGGGATATTGGTTGATAGATGACTGAATATGAGTCAGCAGTGTGACCAGGGGCCCAGAAGGCCAGTGGCATCCTAACTTGTATGAGAAACAGTGGCCAGAAGGAAAATGAAGGTGATCATCCGCCTGTACTCAGCACTGGTGAGGCCACACCTTGAGTACTGTGTTCAGTTCTGGGTCCCTCAATTTAGGAGGGATATTGAGGGGCTGGAATGTGTCCAGAAAAGAGCAAAAAAAGTCTTGAAGAGCCTGGAGCCCATGGCCTGTGCGGAGTGTCTGAGGGAGCTGGGGTTGTTCAGTATGGAGAAGAGGAGGCTGAGGAGAAACCTCATTGCCCTCTACAGCTAGCTGAAGGGAGGTTGGAGTAAGGAGGTTGTGATCTTCTCCTTGATCACAAGTGACAAAACTAGAGGAAATGGTTACAGACTGCACCAGAGGAGGTTTTAGCTGGATATTACAAAAATTCGGAAATACTTCTTCACTGAAAGGGTTCTCAAACATTGGAATAATCTGCCCAGTAGTGGAATCAGCCTGCTGGAGGTATTCAAGTGGTGTGGACCTAGCACTTAGGGACATGGTTTAGTATTGACCCTTCATTGGGGGTCAATGTTGGGGCATGGGTTGGACTGGCTGATCTTGGAGATCTCTTCTAATGAGATATATCCTGTCATTCTGTGACTTTTTAAAAGGGTTTGTAGCAATAAGATCAAGGGGGATGGTTTTAAGATGGAAGAGGAAAGATTTAGACTGGATATTAGGTAGAAATTCTTTACAGTGAGGGTGGTGAGACACTGGAACATGTGAGTTTCCCCTCCCTGGAGTTGTTCAAGGCCAGGCTGGATGTGGCCTTGAGCAACAGGGTGTCCCTGCCTATGGCAGGGGGGTTGGAACTAGAAGATTTTAAAGTCCCTTCCAATCCAAACGATGCTATTAATCTACTAATCTATTAATCTATTCTTTCTGAGACCATTATGCTTGATTTACTTATACCTGAGCTGGTATTTTTTGGTATGTTTATAATTTCAATTAATTCATTCCCTTTCATTTAGTATATAGAAAAATACACACATTTTCAGATTTAATTCCATCTAATTCCTGAGTGCCTAAGAAATACTTTGAGACCTGTTTTATTCCCTTGTGATTGCTCAATATCCAAAAGTGTCTGGTCACATAGGAACGATATAATAAAAACAATCACAGCCACCATCTTGCTAGAAATGTCACTCTCCCTCATGTTTTCCAGCACAGCATAGATAGAACCATATCTCACAGGTATCTTCCCCATGTTTTTTATAAATTATCTCATGATACTTAAAAAGAAAAACAAAACAAAACAAAAAAGCAAAGAGAATAAGTAAACAAAAACACATTAACAATACATGAATAAATCAAGATTCGATTCCAACATATGGAACTTTTTGCACTACGTTGAAAATCAAAAAGTCATGTGAGGTGTACAAAGTGTACAAGATTTGCAAGGCTGTTTTCAGCACCTAAGAATGAAGGTCTGGGATTTAGAAATTGAGAGTAGGCTAATTGGGAAAGGGAGCAGTTTGCAAAGTGATAAGAATTAATCCAAATGATGTGCTGCTCATTAGAGTTTTGAGAGGTTGCAGTTTTAAAGTTTCTCATGCTCAATTGCTTTAAATCATCCATGCTTACAGACATCTAAAATATTCATGGTCTATGGATTTCTGATGGAATAATATGCATCAGGAACCTGGCATAAACATCACTGTGTGAGTTTTATTTAGATAGTTGAAAAAATATGATTCAATGTTTTCTAAGGTGTGGATCTGTCAATTAATATTGCTAGAAGTGATCATACCTGCATTAGAATGAGTAAGAAATGCATGTCCTTGTAACATGTAAAACACTTCACACCTGGCAAAGTAAGTCAATCCAGCTATTTCTTATGTGTTGTGGACAGAAATATTTTTTACTGATTCGAAGAATGATATTTTCAATGTACATTTTGTTAATAAGGCAAAAAAAAAATCTATCTTTTTGCATAAGAGTGACTTTTTTACATCTATGCTACATGCAATTCATACAAAAAAAGAGTGAGATACTCAAGTGTTATTTACAGACTCACTCCACAGAGACTATGGTGATTTATATGTGTAGAGAATCTTGCCTGCAATACTGCTTTTGCAAAAATTAATTATGTTTTACAGTCGTAGTAATATGATAATATGATGCAGAAACTTTATCAAAAGCCTTATTAATTAATTCTGGCACTAGTCACTGATCATTAGTTCATGCACTGCAATAATCAGTTTCAGAATCAACAAACCCTGTGTTCGGAGATAATTTCTCTGTTTTTAAGACAGACCCAACTCTAACACTCTTTTAATAAAATGAAAATGAATCCCTGATATTTGATAGATTAGAAAATTTTAATCAATTTACACTTTATTAGAAAAGCTTGAAGAAAAGTTACTTTCCTATTATATTGCTACCAGAGTATGGCAAAGGTCTATTATATCTCAGATTTTATTATTTTATTTTCTTAATTAGATGAGAGTGAGTCCATATTATTTTTGGTCTTTTTAGCATTTAAATAATCTTTCTTATTTTTTCTTTTTTTCTTCTTCTTCTTTTTTTTCCCTTCTTTTTTTTTTTTTTTTTTTTAATCCTTTGCTCCATAGGAGAATTTAGGTCAGCATTTTTATTTAGTTATCATCTAATTCTTTAATTTCATCTTGCCTGGGCATTATGAAGGCTTGAGTATCTTACAAGAATCCTTCACGGTTTTGTGTTAATTATAATATTACTGGAAAGTTGGGCCTTGCAAATATTTGCAAGTTTATTTTAAAGCTGTAACTTACTCAAAGCATTTGTTCAAAAACGCTGAACAGGCTGAGATCACAATGTTCTACAAAAATATTTCATATGTTCAAAAAGTTATGCCGAGGAGCAGGCAGACAAAGTGTGTTTGTCTTAAGCAGACACTAAGAGCTTTCCCTCTTCAAAAATTTGTCTTTAAATTGCCAGAAGTTATTCTCTCTTCAGCAAAGATGGGATTTTAAGCAAGCTTCAGGAATCAAGTAGTGAATAAGAAGACATTGCTCAAGAGGAGGAAAAAAGTAGAATGCCATTTTGCAACATGTGTGACAGTGGATATAATTTCAGGATTCTCAAATATTTCAGTATTGGAGATCAAATCCTTCCACAAGTTTCAGTGAATTCATTAGACACATACTGAAATAGTGTTTAAAGCTAATCATTCCCTTACCCTGTTACCCCTCTCATATTATCAGCTCCTCGATGCCCTCAGCAGCATCTCTGTTGTGATTATCCATGAGCACTGTACAGGCATTGCTTAAGCTGATCTTCATGCATATTTAAAATAAACTATGCAAAAATCAAAGTTGCATTGGAAGGTAACCAAACACAGAGTTATCTTTTGGTCTGTACCTTGCTATAATGTAGTTCTTATAGGAAGAATTCAAGTTACTTCATATTTCATAAACTGATTTAAAAATAAGCAAATATGTATAGGTACATGCCTGGGTGGACCAAAAGGTCTAGCTGATGCAAAGATGCTCTTACGCTAGTGAAGTTATAAGGCACTCAACTGCCTCAGCATCATATCCACTCTTCTAGAAAGTTTGATTCTCACAGAATTCAAATTTGTCAGCTGCACACAACTGCAGAGTAGCTGTGGATGGCAGATCATCTGGAGATCACCTAGTCAGACTTTGGGTCAAGGAAAGGTCACCTACAGCAAGTTATCTTAAGGCGTTCAGGTTTTAAATATGTCCAACATTGGAGACTTCACAACCTCTCTAGACAACCTGCACCAGTACTTAGTAAAAAAGTTTTCATGTTTGAATGTAATTTCTTGTGATTCATTATTTGTCCATTGTCTCTGATCCCTAACTCCTGAGAAAAGCCTGGGCCTGTCTTCTATATGTCAACTCTTCAGGTATTTCTCTTCAAGGTTAAGGTCACCCCACAGACTTTCATTTATCCAGACTGAAGAGTCCCAAACTTTTCAACCTGTCCTCCTAACAGAGATGCTCCTGATATTTTTTGAGTCATCTTACGCTACTTCTAATTCATGTATGACTCATTTTTGTGCTTGAGTTTTGTCAGGAGATTCTTTTTCATCCACACAGACCTCTTGACACCTTTGCTTGATTTCTTGAATTTCTCAATCAGGCTCAAGAATGAAGGTAGGCCATTTTTAAGCTTTGAGAAGATGAGCATTGAAAAATTATTTTCTTTTCTGTACCACTCTTCACTCCAAGGATATTTCCCATGAGATTCTTCTGAGTAGTTCCCTGCAAAATTCTCCTCTGAAGTCTGGAGTTGTGGTCCTCCTTTTCATCCTGCTTCTTTTTCTCAGGATCCTTCATTCCCACTATCTCATGATCACTACAGCTAAAGGCTGCCTCCAACTTTCACTGACCCGGTTTGTAAGAATTGTATCTTGCAGAGCATCTCTCTGATGGCTCCTTGATCATTGTGTTAGATGGTTACCATGGATGCCTTCTTGATTGCTTGTACCCTTTTATGTTGTCCCTTCAGCGGACACAGGATTAGAATTATGTCAGATGAGAAGGAGGCCCAGAGAAGTAGATGTTTCTTCTAGTTGTCTGAAGGAGGCTTTAACTATGTCTTAATTAGGAGTTCCATGGCAGACACTCACATCACTCATGGTTGTCTGCCTTCTTAACCCTGACCCATAAGCCCTCAGCTGTCTGCTTTCCTATTACCAGCTCACATGAAAGATCTTGACACAGATCCCAGAAAATACTGCACAAAATCCTGCTTCTGTTGTCTCTTTCTGCTTACTCTGCTTCCAATTTTTATACAAGTAAAAATGGAAATTTTAGCAACCCAGGCACTTACTGATCCAAATATATTCTTATAGGCACAAAGGTAATTACCTGGAGATAATAACCCAGTTTCATAACAAATTGGTTTTACAACAGTTTGAGCAGATGGAAGTTCCTTTAATGAAATAAGAATACATTGGGTCTATATGGTAGGGCAAGTAAGGTCACCCTCCTTAATAAACAGCTCATCACCTGTTGTCACCTCTTATGTTCATGTGTAGAGCACTACAACCTACTTTTCCAATTGCAAGCAGAAAAAAGCAAATTTCCTTATCCACTTGTAATCACAGCTGCTCAAATACCTTCACAAATTAAATAATTCATCTGGAAAATGCCGGTCTTTCTCAGGTAATTTGGAAAGAAATAGTATTTACAGGTTGTTTTGCTGGAATCTTCTCAGTAAAAGTTAACTTCTGATTAGTCATTGAAAGATTAAATTAATAATATCTGACTAGTTATTGTTTTAATTAAAATATATTTTGCTTATACTACTTGTTTCTCAAATATGAAGTTTTAACACTTTGTGATAATTTAGAAATACATTTTTCACAATAAGTTCACATACAGAATGTGACTGAAGGTTGGTTAAGAAGTCCTCTAATGTAAAATACATACGGATTTAAAGCCACAGGTTAGATGCAAGACACTGACTAAATGCCCAGTGGTTACATCAGAGTTGCAGCTACTTTTCAGTGCTATCAGATGGCTAATGTCTAGAGAGACAAAGTACACTAATGGAGGAAAGAAAAAAGTTTACATTTTTTCATGGTTATATTTACTCATAAGCCCAAAATAGCAATTTCTTAATGCAGAGATGAGGAGAGAATCATGTATGGTACCTTTTTAAACCAGGACTATTTCTGCATTGAGACAAAATAGGTAAGCAACATCTGTTTCTATGTTATGATGCCTTAAGTGATCTAATAGAGCAGGGAAACATTGTGGCATCCTTGTTCTGTGAGCAGAAACCATTAAGCAGTTGCTCTAATGAAGAAGAAACAGAAGTTGTTGCCTATTACTGTTGTGAATTAGGTAGCTCTTGAAAAAACGTTCTGTTTTCTACACTTTCAATTAGGAAGTAATCTGTCAGAAACAAACAGCACAGAAATGCTGTTTCATACCTTGTGAAAACTTTAATGCAGCACTAGCCCTTAATTCCAGGTTTGCATGAGAGGTTTGTGGAATGAAGTATTCAGAAACAAAATAATAAGAGAAAATATCCCTGTATTTTCTGCTTATCAGTCACACTAATGTGCCATCATGTTCACATTAAATTAACTATGTAACAATGAAATTGATTATTTTTCCTTATTCTTTTATCTCTGCTATAACTTTCATCAGTCCTTGTAGAACAGACGTAATGTCTGCTGGAGAATATAAACAATTTATGTACATTTCATGTTCTTATGATTTTATTTTATTTTTTATTTTTATGAAAATATCTTCTCATTTTATAACAGTGTATGGAAACTTCTGTGGATTTTTTTTTCAGAACGTTCTCCTTTCTGCTATATTTTTGTATTACCACAGGTATACAAATGCACCCATTCATTTCCAGAAGACCATTATTTTCTACTAAATTGGGACATTATTTCCTATTGTTTACATGCACTCTGATTGTTACTGATTTAGTAAGAGTAACATTTACTACAACTTCCCTTTCCTTTAAAGCAGAGGCTGCTTTGTCTGACAAAGCTCAACTTGACTAGGTTGTTACTGAATAAAAGATCACTGGAAAATTCATACAAAGTCATTTTATGTGAAAAATTAATGATTTAAATGTGACTGAAGTTTCTCAACTCAGTCAATACACCTTATGTCTTAAGACAAGAGCTAAGGATACAGTATCCATGTATTCTCTGTCCTTTTAAAGAAGGTGTGGTTCTGAAATGATGGAATTGTGAACACTCTACCAGTGATGCAGTTTTGAAGAAAAGTCAGTATGTTACTCAGAGAGCTGCTGTATGTGTTTGCATGGACTGTTCCTGATCTGTCTGAAATTTATTCGCATCATCATTCCAACAGGTTTTATCTCACCAATAGCTATGTATGAATTTCACAAGCTCCATGAACCTCAACTACAAGGAATTGTGGACGAAGTTGTAATCTACTAGGGAACAGTGTTTGAAGACCCATGAGCTTTTATTTTTCATTGTTACAACAAACCTGATCTAGACAGTAGACAAAATATACAAAAAGGCTGCTGCTTCCATCAGTAACAGGTGAAACAAAGAGGCAGAAATTTAAGAATATGGTACTCGTAGTTTGCAGGAAACAAATGGAAGCAGACAAAGACTATTTACCAAGTCACTACTCACTCTCTATTCACTACTCACCATTTACCTTAAACACCAAGAAATGCCCCTAATACAGGTGGAGGTGTCAGCTCTGTGTTCCAAGGCAACTCAATAAGCCTCATTGTCCAAATACAGCTGACTGGAGAGTTTAATCCACTCTGTCCAGTAGGCTCAAAGCAATTGGGTAAAGGTAAGAGGCTCATGTGCATACCCTCAGATCTCAAGCTATAGGAGACAGGGTCAAACAGTGAGGCAAAGGGTATGGCGTCAACACCACAAACTCTTAAACTGCAGCTTTCCATTTTATTGTGGAAGACAGTTCTCAGTATAAATGGCCTGGCACGTTTTTGTTTTTTTTTTTTTTTTTTCTTTTCAGTTTTTCACTGGACCTTGATAAGAAAAAACAAATAATGAACATATATGAACATAGCACTGTATTTAACACATTTCCTTCTTCCTAAAATTATCTTAGAGATGTCCTTGTTAACATAATAAAACTTAATGTAAGAAACAAATTAACACGTATTTGTACATACTACAGTAATGCCTTTCACAGAGTGCATGCTTCTGAATTTTGCAGTTCCAAATCTTGTTGTATAATAACTGTCTAGCTGAGCAATTTCCAAAGGTAACTGTGCTAGGTCTGGCTGGGGGGTACCTATGAATTTGGGAGAGAACACAGCTGAGACAGCTGACTCCAAATGGCCAAAGGGATGCCTGGACACCTGCCTGGTGGTGGAAAGCAGTCAATGAATTCCTTGTGTTGCTGTCCTTGGGCACACAGTTTTTATTTGACTTATTAAACTGTCTTTATCTCAACCCATGAGTTTTCTCACTTTCACTCTTCTGGTTCTCTATTCCATTCCACTGCTGGGGAGAGTGGGGTGCGAGTGATTTCATGTGTGGTGCTTGGTTGCCATCTGGGTTAAACTATGACAGTTGGTTTGATCAATAATACATGAAGAATAACATCATAAATTAAATGTTATTTTTATTAAAATAATACATAGAAGACTCCAACATACCATTTTTCAGATTTTATTTTGTGGGGGTTATTTTTGTTTGGTTGTTTGGGGGTTTTGGGTTTTTTTTGTTTGTTTGGTTTTTTTTTTTTTTTTTTTTTTTTTTGTTTGTTTGTTTTTTTCATACAGAGAGAGTGAGCCAAGACAGATCAAGGGAAAAGACTTACCAGTCTTGTCTGGAGTAAGTAGCTGCCAAGTTCAGTGCTGCAAATATATTTCTCACCAAGACTGTGTGTTTTTTTTTTGTTTTCTTTCCATGAATCATATATTTCTTACAAAAATTAGTGTAGCATCAAACATTTTTCAGCTTCAGTTCATTGTCTGCAGGTATGGCTATTCCTCTGAAACACACTTCAGTGATAACAATGATGACCAAAAAATGGTCATTGCTACCTGTTTGGGTACTTCCCAGTCTTGCTACCATTCCCTTAAGAGAAGTGAGACAAATCGTTTTACGCTCCCTGTTAAAGACAAGCATACAGGTTGAAGAACGTGGAGGCTGAAAACCTTCAGGCTTTTTAGAAAAGTAGGTATTAGCAATAGGATATAATAATGCTTGTAGGCCAGATAGGATGTTAAATAGTTAGGAGGCTCCATTGGTCAATCCTCTCACCTCCTCCAGGAGGCCCCTGACTGTAGAAGTGATTCAAACTGAGTCAAGGTTAGAACACAATTATTGTCTTCTTCTGAATCACTGACCGGGAGTACGACAGATTGAGAGGCTCCACAAACCTTGCTACCTCTTTATTCCCTCTTTCAAATTTTATCTAATCTTAAGTAATTTCTTTCAAACAGCTCCCTCCTGTTTTTGTTTGGGTGGGCTTTTTTGTTGTTTGGGGTTTTTTTGTTTGGTTGTTGGTGGTGGTGGTTTTGTGGTTTTTTTTTGCTACAGATGCTTATTGTTGCTGATTTATACCCTTACTACTTGTGATAGAGTTGCCCTAGTAATTTCTGTCCTGGTTAGGAATGGTTGTTAATTTCTTCTTCTGTTACTCTGTTTCTGTAATTTCTTATGTTGCTATATTGTTTGTTCAGGTAGTAATCAAAGTTATCTAAGTTTCACATCCAGTACCCCCTCTTAAATGTCTGCAAAACCTTGTAATCTTTCATGCTATTATTTTGTTAGTGCAGCCACAATTCAGGGTCAACATTCCAAAAGCATGCAGTAAGGTAGTTAAAAAAAAAAAAAAAAGAAAGATAAACACCCATCCCCTTATCTCACCCCCCCACCTCTTACAAAAGCTTGATATTGGATAACTTTATGAACTGGAGCACTAAATTTTTCTCTGACCAAGTTATTTTTTCCCATACCAGTATTCAGTCTCCTGTGTTTGAAACTTCTGCATCAGAGAGAGGTATCAGTTGAAATTAATAGTCCACTTCAAGGATTGTAATTTCATTTTGACTGTATCACCTTTAGGATTTTCTTCTTGGTAGCCATTATTGTGTCAGCAGAAATGAAGTTACAAAAAGTTACACCAGAATTTCTGCATAATATTTCTCTTCAAGTGCAAAATCATGTTCAAAGGTCTTTGAAAGATGACCCTAACCCTAACCAAGAGTCACTAAGATGTCACAGTCTTTGACGGAGCTGGTAACACATAGGCAGCAAGTAAACAGCAACAGCAGTATGAACAGTTTTGTGATTAAAATGTCTTTGCCTTCCATAAGATTGTTACCAGGAAATGTAGTATTCTAACAGCCATTTCATTCAAGTATTTTAAATACAGCCACTTCAGATCATAATTTCTGACACCACTGATGCTGCTACTAAAGTATTTCTATATTGTCCTTTTTAAGAAATGAATCATCACCAGCAATAATATCTACATCTACTAAACAACAGATGGGGTTTGCTTTTCTGGATCAGATTACTTACAATTCCTTGAAGGAAGCTATTGTGTTGTGTGTGTGGAAATAAAATGGGCTATTCTGAGATCGACTTGGCACACACCTTGGACCTAATTTTCTGTCTTTTTGGGTGTTGGTAGATTTTTGTTCTGAGCAAGTCCCCTCTTTCTTGGAGGAAAACTGCTGAATTCCTTGGCATAATGTTGTTTTCTGTTCCTGTTCCCATCACTGGATGTTACAAACCAGATAATTATGCAGGGCTTAGCATAAAAAGAATTCTGGCATGAAAAATAAAATTATAATACTGTTCATGAGAGGAATTACCAACCTGCACCAGATATGCTGTCACTGAGTAATGAAAGTGTCCCAGGCCTCAGATTTGCTGGTGTGTACGTGCAGCCTATCAGGCAAGAAACACTGTCCATGAACAAAAATATGATTACAGTACTCTCACCCAGAGAGAGAATTAGTATTCAAGAGAGATGATGATTAATGAACATTTCTTAGAGTTCTGTATCAAGGTCTGCACAACTTGGGGCCTAGAATACAGTTAGAGAGCAAAGGCAAGTTTAATTAAATAATGCAGGAAACACTAATTTGCTGCTGCTAACTACTTTAGCAGCGTTTTCCACAAAGGCAAGAAGAGTGAAAAACAACACCAGGTACTGAGCTAAAAGATTTTAATCCCTTTTACCACTGCCTTTTCTCATTCAGATCTACAATGGTACAGAGCATTAAGTAGATATAATCTTCCATTTAAAATGTGGAGTAGGCTGCCTAGTACTGGTTGGTAAAGATCTATTGAATCCGTAGCATTTTGTGTTTAAAAACACAGACCAGAATTTTAACTTTTAAAATTTTTACTATCCTCATAGCTATAAACCCTATCTGGCTTAATTTCAGCCACATAATGAATTACTGACTATATGAACACTTGTATATGCTGTCTGAACACAGTATTTTTCATGTGGTTTACTCTTGATAGTTCCAAACTCTAAGCTCGTAAATTCCAAAACTCATCAAAATCAGACAGAAAATGTCCGAATCAGATGAAAATATTATTTTTTTTTATTCTGCCACACTTCCATTTTTTAAAATGAAGTTTCTAATTTATACATTTTTTTGCAACATCCTTTCATTTATAGACCTGGCCAATCAGTCTTACTCTGCAAGTGTTCACTGAGGTTTATGGGAGACTTGCAGAAACTTTCAGAGGAGCTCAATTAAATCTCAACCTTTTTAAAATATTGACCCTAGACTGGTACAATCAGTTTATCTGGGCCAGTCTATATTCTTCTTTCTGAACCTTGTTGTTATGCTGCTAGCTCTATACCTTTTATTTCCCTGGTTCTCTGGTACCTCCGTGTAATTGAAGTAGCTCTTCCTACTTCTTACAGTGTTTATTTCAGAAATTATTACTGAAGATCCACATCATATGTGTCTCTTCATAAAAGCTTCTCCTTGGGAAGAAAAAGGCTTGGGAGACAGTCGCAATCCTTTCCTTAACACACTCATATTTCTAATATCAATACTCTATTTTTTACAACTTCAAAATTTATTTTAGCAGTTTCCCCCTTTTCTTTCCTCTTAGGGATAACCAATATAATATATATTTCCAATTGATATTTCCTTTGCCTGGATGACTGCTGTTCTAAGGTCTCCTTGCCTTGTCTGTGTGGCTGTACCATCTTTATACCACAATAAGCTTTTCACAGAAATTCAGACTTTTCAATCATAAAAAATTCAATTCTTCGTAAAATATATTCAGGATTTTCCATCATATTTTTCTTTCAATCATTTTAACTCCAAATTCTCCTTAGTATCTATGACTAAACCTCCAAGGCATTGATAGTACATAGCACTGCATCAGACCTCTCTTTGCTTGCTTACAGTGAATGTGGTCATGATTCTTGAGGCAGTATGTAATAATTTGTAATCTATACACAAAGTACAAATCCTCCAACTTGCCTGCCCTGCCCATCCCTCCCAAACAACTTGTAGCCCTCCGTCCCAGCACTCCATCTGTGGGACTGATTACTGCCAAATATTATCCCTAACGTCAGTGATATCATACTTCTGGGAACTGACCAATGCTTCTAGTGCATCTTGATTGTTTCTCATACTTTGTGTGTTGGTGTACTAGCATTTCAGATATTTTCCTGAGCCCTGCAACAGTGTAAATGCTCCCATTAACATGGCCACTCTTGGGTGATTGTGTGCCAACCCTGGGCTTAACTTCAGCTGTCCAGATGATATCTCCTTTCCTTATCATTTCCAGTGACTAATTGAAAGACCTCTCAGTCACTCCTACCAGACTGGGAAAAAAGGAAGTGTTTTCCCCACTTGGGACAAACTCCCTGTAGCAGGCTGAGCTGGCCCAAGTAACTCTTCATTCTTTGTGGGGGTTTTTCATGTCAGAAAGTTATTAAACTGAAGTTTAGAAAACTGAAAATAACATTCCCACTGTCTCCCAAGACTTCCCAAAATACGTTTCTTAAACTGAAACAACTTGAGACAACATTATACTTATCATATACTACTAATGTAAAGAAGAATAATTAATCTTTGCCTGACTATAATTTACCCTCTTTTCAAATCTTTCTTCAAGTCTTTCTTTGCTCTGCTGATTACTAATCATACCAGGCGAGGAGAACAGCTGGATAGGAGACACTAATAGTTAGTAAAATCTTTGTTAATAGGACAAAACCTTACCTTAGTAAGATTTGCCAAAAAATTAAATGCATGTCTCAGGATTTAACTTTGAGATGTGTACCTTGCTATTTTAAAGAACTTTCTGACTTCCCACAAAATTCCCCACCTTCTGAAAACAGCTTCTTGGAAACGATTTTTTGTTGCTGTTGTTTGATCATTCGTTTTTGTTTGTTGGCTTGTTTGTTTTGTTGTGGGTTGTTTTTTGGTGTTTTTATTTGTGTTTGGGTTTTTTTTGTGTGTTTTGTTTTGCTTTGTTTGTTTTGTTTTGTTTTGGTTTGGTTTGTTTTGTTTTGGTTTGGTTTGGTTTGGTTTGGTTTGGTTTGGTTTGGTTTGGTTTGGTTTGGTTTGATTTGGTTTTGTCAGGGGTGAGTGTTTGGGTTTTGGTTGGTTGCTTGGTTATTTTCTTAGGAGACACCTAAAATTCACTGATACTGTGGAATACTCACATCCATTCAGAGGACAGACCTCACTTGTGGGTATCTATATTTTGCCGTGGAGACATGTGGAATAGTAAGAACAGAGATGATTAGATATGGCAGAATATTTTCTGCAAAGAACTGTCCAGATGTGAAAAACTGCTTACAGAAAAAGACATATTCAGAAAAATAAAATAATACTCTAAGTATATATATATATATATATATATAATGTTCATGTACTGTTTCAAAAGTTTTAAACCACAAAAACAAATACAGATCATAAATAATTCAATTCTTGTAAAACATCGCTGAAAGCTGAATGTTCAAATCCATTAAAATGCTTTTAAATGAAACATTAGTTTCCACTTTGTTAAAAAATATGACATGAGAGTTGCTTCTTTCTCCCTTTTCAAATGTACAAGTGTTCTCTGTTTTCTGTTCATAGGAATGAAATTCTGTGAGACTTAGTTGGCAAGTGCCACTGTCTGGAAGGTGCTTGCTGGTAGCCATATGCACCCATACACTACTGCACCAACTACACCACCTAAGACCTCCATTTCTCATTTCCCAATTGTTTGGTTTTTTCCTTCCTCTTACCAATAAAGATTATTAAGAATGACTTATAAAATAAATCACACATGATGTTACTACTCTCCTGCTTTTGTCTGCTTTTGACAGTAAGGTCAGGACCTCAGGAATAGCAGACGTATCATCTTGAATCAATACAGGCTTATACTACAGGGTGCTCCTCTGCTGGCTGCATGAATAATATGTTACAATTAACCAGAGCTGTCTTGTTTTTCACTGTTTATTCATTACATTTTTGTAGTAAAAATCTTCCACAGGTTGTCAGCAAAGATCTAGCCTTCCAAATCATCCATCTCCCAGTGGGTCTAGCTAATCTGCTTCAGGAGGTTTTCAAAGTCAAAAAAACCTGGTATATTACATTTCTATTACCAGTCCTGTTTCAAAAAGCATTTCTGATAGAGGAACCAAAAATGTCCTCTTGTTACCTTCACTTTCCACTGTAAAGGACAGAACAAAAAAAGATTTTTAAAATGAGCACGTAAAGTAGGTCTGGTAGAAAAAATTGAGGCCAAGGCTTTATAAGGTTTAATTATACCAACTTTTAATGATAGTACTCTGTCCCAGGAGTAGAAATCTCTCTCCAAAAAAACTCTATCCCTTGAGTGTTTAATTTTTAGGTAGACTCAATGCTTAGATGCATACAATCACAGACATGTCTTCACACATGTATTTGATGATAATTTGCATATCCCAGATGTTACTTTGGCAAGAAATTAATCTTAATAAAGACACAGGTAAAACAGTACTCAAGAAGGATCCATGGGACAGAAAAGTTATTTCTAGATTTGTGATTGGCTACCTATTTTATATTAGAAAATAATGTGATCTTTCTAGACTCTCCTCTTCCTTTTTGGCCTTGTCATCATTTTCAATACCTGAAGAAGATGAACCCAGGCATGACCTCTGCTCATGAAGGGGATCCTCCCTCCTTCAACTCTGATATGAAATCTTGAGGCCACATCTCTCCAGCTTCATTCTTTGACTTTGAAAGTAACCTGAATCTGCCATGAAAGAAGATTAGGAATTTTAGAGAAATAATATCGGCCAACACTAAACTATAGTCAACAAAGTTTTTTTTTTTCCAGGATAAAATTCTTGTTTTTTCCTAAAAAGTGATAATTTATCTTATTTCTCCAGTTAAAAAGACAAAACTAGAAGAGAATGGGATCCCATAACAGTGAAGATCAATCTTAGCTTGAGTCTTTGCTGTATCTAGAATTAATAACAAGAACAACATCAACAACAATTAAAAATTAGAACAGAACACTAACAAAGATAACAATAATTGTATGCTTTCTGTTCTATCCTGTGAAGAGATAAAGGAATTTGTCTGAAAGAAAGGGCTAGTAAGGGTTGTGAAGTTTGAGGGTGGCCTTGGCTGCAGTGACTATGAGCACGGAGGAAAAAAAAAAAAAAGGCAAGAGGCAACATCACAACCCTAGACTTCAGGGTAGTAGACTTTAGGAATCTTGCTTGATAGAGTCTCATGTGATAAGGCCCTAGTAGAAGAAGGGGTCCAAGAAAGCTGGTTGGTATTCAACAATCCTCTCCATCAAGCTCAGAAAGAACGTATTCCAAGGGAAGGTGTCTGCATGGATGAAAACAAGATCCTGGCACAACTCAAACACAAAAAGAAGGCAGACCATGAACAGCTAACCTGGGAGGAGTATAGAGACACTACCTCAGCATGTAGAGCCATGGTTAGGAAAAAGGTTAGGAAAGCTTCATTAATTTCCTGCTTATGTATATTTTGGCAGTATTCCAAGTGCTACATGGGATTCTGAAGACAGTTTTCAAGATCCGTATTCAGTAAGTTTTCATTTGCAAGTTGATCCTATTTGGAGTTGACCTTAGCTTATCTGGATTTTAATGTAGCATGGGCTGTCAAAGTTAACAAGAAAAGCTTCTGTATCAGAAGCAAAAGGAAGAGTAGGTAAACTGTGCCAACTGTTGAATGAGGCAGGGGCCCTGGTGATACAAGTCTTGGGAAAGGCCAAAGTACTGAATGCTTTCTCTGCCTCTGCCTTTACTACTAAGACCAGCCTTCAGAAATCCCAGGTCCTGGAGACCAGAATGAAAGACTGGAACAAGGAAAGCTTGTTCTTGGTTGAAGAGGCTCAGGTTAAGGAATAGTGAAATGAACTGGGCATACATAAATCCTGATATAGTGCACCCGTGACTGCTGAGCGAGTTTCCTGTAGTCAGTGTAAGTCTAGTCTCAATAAACTCAGAGAGATACTTGAGAACGGGAGGAAAGCAAATCTCACTCTTTTCGTCAAGAAGGGTAGAAGAGAGGATTCAGGAACTGCAAGCCAGTCAGGTTTACGTCAGTCCCTGGGGAGGTGAGAAATGAACTAATCCTTGAAACCATTTTCAGGTACATGGAGGAAAATGG
Source organism: Indicator indicator (assembly GCF_027791375.1). Taxonomy (NCBI): domain Eukaryota; kingdom Metazoa; phylum Chordata; class Aves; order Piciformes; family Indicatoridae; genus Indicator; species Indicator indicator. The sequence continues at coordinate 80,053,029 of NC_072053.1, forward strand.
GGTGATTTGTGGTAGTCTACATGGTTTCACCAGTCATGTTTGGTCAACCTCATAACAGATTTGGATGATAGCTGTCTTGGTAGCTGAAAAGAGAATGGTGGGTATTGTATGCCTTGACATTAGTAAGGCTTTCAACACTGTCTCCCATGGCATCCTAAAAACTTTTTACTGTGAGGCTGACTGATCATGGTAACAAGCTGCCCACAGATGTTGTGGAGTCTTGGTCTTTGAAGATTTGCAGAAAATTAATAGACAGTGTTCCAGCCAACCTGTTCTAGGCTATCCTAGTTAAGAAGGGTACTTGAACAAGGTGAGCTTCAGAGGTACATTTAACCTCAGCCATTACGTAACTCATTACGAACACCTCACAATGAAGCGTTGTCTCTATATCTCAGAATATGAAAACAATTTGCAGCATGAATGAAAGAAAACTTATGTGATCATGGAAAAAAAGGTAAAGATTAAAAAAGCCAAGATCTTGGGGTATTTTAAGGCTCCATATAACTCTCAAACAGAAAATACACAAGTATCAATGTTAGCAGCATCAAGAAAATCTTGCTATTAAAGAACTAAAATTGACAGCAGCAATAACAATGAGAAAACAAAAACATCACAAGATTTGAAGTGCCATTTCAGTGGTATTGAAGCAGATGGGTGAGCTGACAGAATGAAGGAACACAAAACAAAACAGAAGACATTAATTCTGAAACCCTAATTTGAGATGAGATATAAGGTCTTACCAAAAGCCTCATTTATGCAGGTTTGCCTTTTGGATTAAGACTTAATTTTGTGAGTTCATACTTGTGCACTGCATTTTAAAAGGAAACTGCTTTTCTTTATTTGAAGATTTTTAATTTTTAAAAAATAATTGTTATTTCAAAACTGAGTCATAGAAGGCAACAGAATTTAATATTGTTAGAATATTAAAATTTAAAGCTCTTGAAAATACTTGTCAGTAAAAATTGATTCCTTAAAATCTTACAAGGCAAATTTTCATGGCTCTTTTAAAACTAATTTTTTATCAATCATGATAAATGTTAACCAATACCATTCATCAAATACAAAATTTTACTTTTAATGTCTGCTGTGTGACAGCAAAATTCTACTTCTCAGGTCATCTAAAAGATGTGATGGCCATTCAGAGTTTTCTGTGTATTTTCTAATGCTATGGACCAGTAACTTTCTCAGTTAACTGGAAAATCTGGTTTTGACGCTGGATTCCAGCCAGTGTTTTACAAACAAGCACACTTTCCTCTCTCAATGTTCAAATACCAAATTCAACATAGACTATTTTGTTCTTTCACAAGAGGTATTATACTCCATTGTGGCCTCAAATCCATTCTAATTTGCAGAGGCTTTAGAATAACATGCTGCCAACAGCACATTAAGAAATTCTAAGTGTCTGTATAGACTATGTGATGACTGAGGATTGTCTCCTGCAATACTGTTTCAACAAGCTCCAATTCTCTCCCCAACATGACAACATACTCCAGAGTGATCACACTTAGCAGGAAACCAGTTCTATTAAAACTTGCTTATCATAACCATATCATGTCACAGCTGCAGTCTCTGTGGGAACCATCAGTGTTGAAAGTCTCAGAGATGTGAGACAGAAGTATATTTGCCTTCTGAGCCGTCATGTAGAGCATCAAGGAAAAAGCTGCATTTTCCACAAGTACACAGAAGAAAATTAAAGCAGTTTGTAGCATATCTGCTGACGTTGAGAAAGAGGAAAAGTCTCTAACAACTAATTCATCTGGTTTTGTCCTAATTCTGTGGCAGGACAACTAGCACAAAGGAGAGAGTTAAACCAATATATCCTACAAGTATCTGATAACTATCTGTGGTGTCCTGCAGTCTGTAGAGGCTAGGCTGATATGATAGTAGAAAGGAAATAGCTAAGCAGATAACAGTGTTATCATAGAACAGATTATGATAATCTGTTTGCTTTGATAAATATTTGCTACCGATTTTCTGGTTTCTAAATTGGCTTACACTGAACCCAAAAGTTATTGTACTTGCAAAGATCCCAATCATTTAATCTGATTAGCTGTTTGTACAACTTAAAATAAATGTTTGCTTTTCAAAAACTGTTATCTTTACAGATAAGTGTGGGGTTTGGTTTTGGTTCCTCACCCACCTCTCCCCTTTATTTATTTATTTTTCTTTTGATTTGAGGGCAAGCCTTGTTGTTCCTTACCGTGACTTCCAGATTTACAAATTTTGCTAAGCCTCAGACACCAAAATGTCTTTGCTGTGAAAAGAAGTAGCTTAACTGAGAATACAGAATCATGAGATGCAATGTATGTAAACACTGAGATCTCTAAAAATGCTTGGGGGTCTCTCTCTGTTTGTTTGTTTGTGACGACATGGTTTTGATGGATGAGTTTAAAAAGTGCTAATTTCTTGTCACTATCGTTGAAGTTCTTGGGTGACTTGTTAAACTACTGGCCATTATAAAGATCTAAAAGCTATTGGTTAGTGTAGTTTCCATATGAAGAGACTGAGGCAATTGTCATATTTTTGGCCTTCAGTACTGTAGATGTATTAATAAGGACCATATTTGAACAAAACAGATAATGGTCTAGATTTGAAGTGAGGTGCTGAATTTTCTAGAGCTCTGGTAACTTTCAGAACCTCTGAGGACTTTTCAGTATACTTGCCCAGCAGTGGTCAGTTTTGTGTGCAAGTGGGTGTCATCCAGGTGTAATCTGAAGGTGTAATGTGACAGACCATCAGGAGAGTCTTAACCATGTTCAGGAAACTACAAGACTTTCAGGTCCTTCATGTTTCAGGTCTTTCTTACTGCATGCTAACTGTGAATGTCAGCAGAATATCTATGTCTGCCAGCTTAAAAAAAAATGGAGATACCAATTATTTAACATTAAAGGATGTTACTTCAGATGACAAGACTGGAAGGCAAAATCCTTGCTGAGCTCCAGGACTGACCCATAAGCCTAAAAGACAATGGTGCTGGCAGTACCATTAGATTTTTAGTGGAACAAAGTCCTTCAGTCTTAGTGTGGTATTACAGTGCTGTCCCAGGCAGCCTTTCTGCCTCACTTTCTCTCTGGGGTGAGGTTATAGCCAGCCAATCATCCAGCACACAGCCAAATAATGAAATACTACCTGTGATTAAGGCATGGTCAGTCTGACTCTGGCTGTTGAACCTAAACCTTCCTACAAAACTACAGAAAACACTTGATATTTTGGGATGGAATGAATTCCAAAATAGATACATAATCCTGGTGTTTATTCCTCAACAAAATGCCAAAGCTCTTTGCATTACTTTCTATTGCTTCTGGCTAAATTTTCAATTTATTAAATTTGGAAAGACAAAACCCCAACACAGAAGACCTGCTTCTGATGTATATGCCTCATACATATATTTGTACACTTTCAGTTTAATCGTTTAATGTATATAAACACAAATGTATAAATATGTGTATATGTATGTGTGTACAGACACTCTTGCAGATCTAAAATGAATCAAGCCTATAATTGCAAGGGTTTTGAACTGAATATGTTAGTTAAAGACTAATTTGCAAACAAAACTGTCTGAATTTAACAGCAACAGCTAAATGTACAGATGCAGAAAGACAAATGTACAGATGTAGAAAGACTTAAAGAGTTTGGAAGTGGTCTTTTTTTCACCTAAAATTACATAAAATGCATACAGCTGCTTTAACTAACAATCCAATTAGAGGTTATTTCACTACAATGTCTGTTTGGCTTGGCTAGACTGAAATGGTGGTGCTACAGGTTGTCAGAAGTTGGGGGTTATGTTTAGGAGCTCAGAAGTCCTCTAACATCTTTTTTTGGCAGAAAGATGGGTAAAGAAATTAGCAGTATGATATAGAATAGAATAAAACAGAAGAGAAGAGAGAGGAGAGGAGAGGAGAGGAGAGGAGAGGAGAGGAGAGGAGAGGAGAGGAGAGGAGAGGAGAGGAGAGGAGAGGAGAGGAGAGGAGAGGAGAGGAGAGGAGAGGAGAGGAGAGGAGAGGAGAGGAGAGGAGAGGAGAGGAGAGGAGAGGAGAGGAGAGGAGAGGAGAGGAGAGGAGAGGAGAGGAGAGGAGAGGAGAGGAGAGGAGAGGAGAGGAGAGGAGAGGAGAGGAGAGGAGAGGAGAGGAGAGGAGAGGAGAGGAGAGGAGAGGAGAGGAGAGGAGAGGAGAGGAGAGGAGAGGAGAGAAGGGAAGGGAAGGGAAGGGAAGAGAAGAGAAGAGAAGAGAAGAGAAGAGAAGAGAAGAGAAGAGAAGAGAAGAGAAGAGAAGAGAAGAGAAGAGAAGAGAAGAGAAGAGAAGAGAAGAGAAGAGAAGAGAAGAGAAGAGAAGAGAAGAGAAGAGAAGAGAAGAGAAGAGAAGAGAAGAGAAGAGAAGAGAAAAGAGAAGAGAAGAGAAGAGAAGAGAAGAGAAGAGAAGAGAAGAGAAGAGAAGAGAAGAGAAGAGAAGAGAAGAGAAGAGAAGAGAAGAGAATTTTTTCGGTTGGAAGGGCTCTGTGATCATCCAGTCCAACTGCCTGACCATTTCAAAGCTCACCAAAAGTTCCAGCATGTTAATAAAAAAAAAATTGTCCAAATCCTCTTAAACACTTGGGGCATTGGCTACCTCTCTAGAAAGGTTTGGCCAAGGTTTGGCCACCCTCTTGGTAAAGAAGTGCTTCCTAATGCCAAGTCTGCACCTTCCCTCAATTATTCTGACCTGTCTTGCCACTTGATCTAGGGAGAAGAGCTCAGCAAAAAGCTGTAGAGTGCAAAAAGGTCAGCCTACAGCTTCCTTTCCTCCGAACCAGGCACAAGAAAAGACTTCCTGGGTTTGAATCTCACTGAAAAAATAGCTTCGCTATTTCTGGAGAGTTGATTTGCATCATCTTTGTTCAATCTTACAGCATTCAGGAAATGTGACCCCTTAGGTTGGCTTGGGAAGGGGAGGAGGGTAAATGCATCAAGAATATACTAGCCTGATGTCAGTGACTTTTCATCTGATTACAGCTGCTTGAATCAAAAGGTCAGTGCTATTAAGCTCCTGTTTGCCTTCCTGTGAAAGACAAAAGCGTAGTAGCAGCCTATCAGTCACAAGCATAACCTTTCATCTTAAAAATCAAATTGAAAGGTGGCCTGCAGCACTAGCAGATTAAAAAAAAAATCTGTAAATTGAATAATATGTTTCTTAAATAGTATTAAGTTGGCTTTGTCTGCCTTTCGCTCCTGAACTGTGTGTGGAAAACTGATAAATGAGCTTTATATTACAGCTTGTACCTAACATTATCACAAATAGAGCTGGTTACGCAGTTTGCATGCAACAGTGAGCATGTTTACAGCTTTTACCACACAGGCCTTTAGAAATTTCTCTGTGACAGAGAAAGAAATATTACTGTATAATATGTTGTTAAGTCATGTACCTTTTCTAATAACTTTCATCCACAACAAATATTTAACTACCCATTAAATGACTAGAAATATAAGAAATCATGGACAGCCTTTACCAATTTTCCTGCCTATATAAGAAGTCTAAATCTTACATTTCATTGTTAAAGAAGCAGTTTTAACACTTCTTCAGTGCTCATTGTCAGCATAATGAAGTAAGTCCTTCAGTATTTTTAGAGATACTTAAAGACAGCACTCTAGTAACCCAGTCTACTTTTGCAAAGAGGTTTTGTGCATTCAGGAATTTCTGTCCCTTTTTGGTTCATTTAGCTTAATAGAGCCAACATGGAAAGATACACAAGACTCCTGAGTTCTATTCCTGGTAGATAATTTTGGGTTTACTGTCCACTGTTCCTGATCAGGGAAAGTGAGAGAAGAGCAGCCTGAAAAAAATGCAGAACTTGCCATGAGTTCACTCAAATCAGATCGAAATTAAGTCTCCATAAGCTCACCATTCGGTGGCTAAACATTATAAAAAAAAAATAGAATTTGTTTTTACATATCTCTAATCCCATTGCACAGAGAATTATGTCACCTTCTTCTCCCTTTAAACCTCAGCTATCCAGAAGAAGCAACACTGTCGTGCTGGGGTTGAGTGTTTTAACAAAAAGAGTAGAAGGATTTTGCATGAAGTTACAGACAGAGGCACTCTGAGGGCTAAAAGAAACTCTGCTTCTGCCAATGATTCTTTGTGCTGGTAGTGGAAGGTAGCTGGGGAGATCCATGGAGATCCAAATCTTAGCCTTAAGCAAGTGTATCAAAATATTGCAAAAATAAAAGTTATTGAAGATAGCTAGAACACCTTGGAAATGTCCTTATCAGTCTGCTGTAAGTTAAAAGTAAAATTTCTGGAACTTCATATTGTACAAAAACTATAACCTCAATATGTTTGGGTCCTTCATGAATTTGATACAAAATACTAAACGTAAGTTAGTTTTGCTGACAGCAGCTCCCATTTTTCAATTCTGTATTTTGCATTTTATTGTCTAGAATTCACAGGGGGAAAAAAAAAAAATCATGTCTCCCAAACCAGTAATTATTGAAATTCCTGAAAACTAGTTCAGAGTGCACAGTGACTGAACAGACTTTCAAGTGCAGTGCCTTCTGAAATACTGGGGTGCATAGGATGAGTTCCAGCTGTGATATTGCAACAAAGTTTTAAAACTTCACCTTTGGGAAGCCCAGCAGTGACCCTTTACTTTTCTCAGACTCTTAGGCTATTACTGATTGTATTACAAGTACTGCAGGTATCCTGAGTGCTGTGGTCAATAAAAAAACGTCAAATAGAAACCAGCTTATTTACTATATTAGTTGAGGAGTGTCTCATAGTAAGGTGTCATAGTCGTTTCGCATGTGATGAAACATGCTAAGTTAAGAAGGATAAGGACATGGAATAAGCATACTTGATGTTTGAAAGGAGGTGGTGTCTCGGGTACATTTCTTCAATGTCACCTGTCAGAAGGGTCATCAGTGGCAATTAGCCAGTGGAGTTCTAGTAGAAGTCAGAAAGTTCCCAAGAAACTTGTTTGCTTTTTTTTTTGTTTGTATGTTTGGTTTGGGTTTTTTGTTGTTGTTTTTTGTTTGTTTGTTTGTTTGTTTGTTTGTTATGGATCACCTGCACGCACTCACTTCTGACTTAGAAGGAATTTTCTATTTGACATTGCACTGCTGGAATTGTCATGCTTGTCTAACACCTCCTTTTCCATGCTTCATTCTTTGTCTAACACCCTTGACTTGTGCTTTAATATTATCCTTTTTCACAGTAACTAATGCCTACCCTACTTCACTGAAATGTGGTGTATTATATAAATGAATAAACAACCCAGAGTCTGGGACTCTGCATCCTTGATTTGGAAAGCCTTATTAATCCTGAACAATAAGCAACGACTATGTAAGTGAAACTCAGTGAAAAGATAACATTTGTCCCATCACAAGAGTGAAGTCCACAGTTACATTCAGAGCTGCAGCAGCAGCACAAGCATGACTACAGACTCCAAAAACACTCTCTCAGGGTCTTTTGGCAGGTTTTTCTGTACTTACTGATATGTTTTTTATGGTCTGGTATTTAAAGCTCTCTTTTCTGATACCTGTGATCATTAGGTCTACCTCAAACCTAGCTGACAGGACAAACTATTGAGAGCAGTAAATATATGTTTTTACATACTGCAAATCAGGATTCAGATTTATAGAGCTCTATATGTGTTTCTCATTAATCTGGTTCTTTAAAACATGTCAACATGACATATATACAGTTTGGGTTTGATTTTCAAACAAGAGAAGTAATTTTATCTTATTGCTTCTCTCACTTGAGATGAACTTCATCTTATTAAACTGACAGAATTTAGCATTGTAATCTACTTTTGGGAATATTTCATATGCAGATGATAACAATTTGACAGTGTTATGAAACTTCAGAAAGGGAGAAAACAGAAGAGAAAAAAAGAAAAATACTGGTGTGCATATATATATATTTATTGCTTTTGAATATGCATACATCTAAAATTTTTTATTTTATTTTTTACAAAATAGCTCAGTATACCTGCCAGGTAGCTAAATTTGATCTACTTCTAAACTAATACACTAGGTGTGACTGTTAACAGAAGAACACTCAGGACTTGGGTAGAATTTCATTGCAAAAAGACACATCAATACACAACTGGATGGAGCCAGAAGAAAGAGGAATTCAAGATCCCATTTTAAGTAAAAATATACAATAGCCAACCAGAGTTAAAGATGTAATTGTTGTATGAACATTATATTTTCTGTGTAGGTATAGATCTCTGCTCTCTATTAAATTTTATCTTAAGACATGAGTATAAGCAGAGCAAAAGAAATAAGCATATATATGTACAATGGTCATACCAATAAATAGTACTCTCTACCACTTATAAGTACTATTCATGCATTTAGCTTAAATATAGGAAATGGAAAACAGTTCTCATTCCAGTTTTTAGGGACTCCACCTCTGTTCACTGCTCCTTTGGGCTATGGAGTTGCCAGATCCAGTCACAGAATGACAGAATCATAGTCACAGAATGATAGGGGAAGGGACCTCTGGGGATAGCCTAAGTTCAACTAGCTGCCAAAGCAGATTCACATAGAACAAGTTGCAGAGGATGGAGTTCAGGTGGGTTTTGAATGACTCCAGAGATGGAGATTTCACCACCTCTCTGGGCAGCCTCTTGCAGTACTTTACCATCCTCAAAGTAAAGAAGTTTCTCCTCAGGTTTGGATGGAACTTCTTATGTTCAAGATTGTGCCTATTACTTGTTGTCCTGTCACTGGGCACCACTGAAACGTAAACAGGCCCTGTCCTCCTGGCACCCTTTAAGGACGGATAAGATTCCCCCTCCGCCTTCTCTTCTCTAGGCTAAAGAGACCCAAATCCCTCGGCCTTTCCCCATAAGAGAGATTTTCCAGACCCCTAATCATCTTCACAGCCTTTTGCTGTACCCTCTCAGTCAGTTCCACATCCTTCTTGAACTGGGAAGCCCGGAACTGGACACTGTGCTCCAGGTGAGGCCTCACCAGTGCAGAGTAGTGGGGGAGGACAACCTCCCTTTACCTGCTTGCCACACTCTTCTTGATGCACCCCAGGATGCCATTGGCCTTCTTGAAGGCTGCAAGGGCATTTTGCCAGCTCACTTCTGTGGAAGAACCCAGACCCAGGGGCAGCACTCCCAATGTGACCTCACCAGGGCTGAATAAAGGGGAAGGATCACCTGCTCAGGCCTGCTATCAGTACGTTGTCTGCTCTAGCTGAGGATACCATCAAGAGCACATTACTAGCTCACACTCAACCTGGTATATACCAGAACTCTCAGGTTCTTTTATTTGCAGCTGCTTCCCAGCTGGGTAGCCCCCAGCATATAGTAGTGCCTGAAGTTATTCCTCCTCAGATTCTGGACTTTACATGTCCCTTTGTTGAGCTTCAAGAGGTCCCTGTCAGCCTGTCAGCCCATTTGCCTCCCTCTCTGGATGGCAGAGATATAACCCTTTGGTGTACTAGACAGCTACTCCTCCCAGTTTTGTGTCATCAGAAAACCTGCTGAGGGTACATTCCGTCCAATCATCCAGGTTGTTAATAAAGATATTAAACAGGACTGGACTCAGTACAGATTGACTTGGTAGGCAGTGGCCGCTAGCTAGACTTTGTGCCACTGATTGCCACTCTCTGGGCCTGAACATTCAGCCACTTTTCACAACCTGCTCATCCAGCCTGTTCATTAGCATCTTCTTTATGAGTCTCTTAGGGGAGATGGTGTCACAAGCCTTACTGAAGTCCAAGTGAACAATATCCACTGATCTCCCCTTGTCTGCCAGGCCAGTCACTTCATCATAAAATTTTATCAAGTGGATTAAGCACAGGTTTGTGGAGAAGAAACTGGAAGTCCTGGAAGACTAGTTAACCATGAGCCAGCAGTGTGTATGCCCAAGTTTAAGAAAGACAGGGAGCTATGGGGGCTACAAAGATGGTAAGGGTACCGGAGAAGGAAAGGCTGAGAGATCTGGGGTTGTTAACCTGGAGAAGACTGAGAAGGCATGTTATCAATGCTTATAAATATCTGAAGGGTGAGTGTCAAGAGGCAGAGTCAGGTGTTTTTCAGTGTTGTCCAGTGACAGGATAAAGGGAAGTGGAAATTAGAATGTAGGAAGTCCAGTCTAAACATAATGACAAACTACTTTCTTGTGAGGGTGTTGGAGCAGGTTGTCCAGAAAGGTTAGAGAACCTACATCTCTGGAGACTTCTGAAACCCACCTGGACATGACTCTCCACAATCTGTTCAAGGGGAACCTGCTTTAGCATGGGGATTGGACTAAATGATGTCATAGAATCAAAAAATCAACAAGGTTGGAAAAGACCTCAGAGATCATCAAGTCCAACCTATCACCCAGCACCTCATGACTAATTAAACCCTGGCTTCAAGTGCCATGTCCAATCCTTTTTGAACATCCCCAGGGACAGTGACTCCACCACCTCCCTGAGCAGCACATTCCAATGGCAGATCACTCTTTCTGTGAAGAGCTTTCTCCTCACCTCCAGCCTAAACTTCCCTGGTACTTCTTGAGACTGTGTCCTCTTGTTCTGGTGCTGGTTGTCTGGGAGAAGAGGCCAACCCCCACCTGGCTACAAGCTCATTTCAGGGAGTTGTAGAGAGCAATGAGGTCTGCCCTGAGCCTTCTCTTCTCCAGGCTAAACACCCCCAGCTCCTTCAGCCTTTCCTCATAGGGTGTGTGTTCCAGGCCCCTCCCCAGCTTCGTTGCCCTTCTCTGGACACGTTCAAATGTCTCAATATCCTTCTTAAATTGAGGAGCCCAGAACTGGACACGGTACTCAAGGTGTGGCCTCACCAGAGCTGAGCACAGGGCAGAATGACTTCCCTGCTCCTGCTGGCCATGCTGTTTCTGATGCAAGCCAGGCCTGCCGTTGGCCTCCTTGGCCACCTGGGCACACTTCATGTCCAGAGGTTCCTTCCAACCCCTACCAATCTGTGATTCTCTGAAGTCTGCTTGATGAAAACATGCTGACTACTTCTAATGTCCTTTATCTCTCTGGAAATGGTTTTAAAGAATAGCTGCTCCATTAACTTCCCAGAGACTGAGGTGAGGCTCGTTGACCCCTCTAGTGTCTTGGGTCCTCCTTCTTAACCTTGAAGATGAGGGTGATATTTTCTTTCTTCTAGTCTTTGGGCATTTTGTCTATAGAGTAACTGTGATCAATAAAAGATTATCATAAGTGGCCTGGGAATGACATTTGACAACTCCCTTAGAACTTAAGGGTGCATCTTATCAGGGCCCATCAATTTATGTATGTGCAGTTTATTTAAATATTATCTGGCTTGATCCTCTTCCTCCAGCCTTGCTCCAACTTTTTCCTCTGGGTCTAGTTTGTTGGAGTTTTTTTTAACTTTGGTTTGATTTTTCTTTGGGGACGGGAAGGGGATTTGAAAAAAGATTTCTGTTTAATAAAAACTTTCAAGCCACGTCCCTATACACATGCAGCAACCCTTCTCTTTATGTGATTTAACAATGAAGCCTGAGGCCAAAATATCCACAATACTCAGCCCAGTCTCACGAACAGCAGAGTAACAATTATGTGGTTTCATGTAAATGCAAGACATGACACATAGATCCAGATTTCTACACTCTGTGGTTTTATAGCTGCAGTACAGTGACTGGTTATCTCTGCACTATGCTTCATTGCATGGTAGAGACCATGCCCTTAGGCAGCAAAAGGTAAGATGCACTTACTGGAGTACGTTTAAATTGTACATTCTGCCTGATTGGTGTGAGTCAGACATTTTGTCTTCCTGCTGAGACTGCATTTGCTGCAAAACACTTCTTAGCTATGTGGCTAAAGTACAAAGACAAACTGAAATTTCAGAGCAAAACAAGACAAAACTCTCTTATCTTTATGACCTTTTGCTTTTTTTCTTCTCCAGACCTAAAGTCATTGTGTCATTAGCCATTCATTTTAATTATTAAATAGAGACATGGTGTGCTGGTTCAAAAATCTGAGAAGCTGATACTTCAAAAAAATTAAGCAGCATATATAAAAACACCCAAACACCCAACTGAGCAGTAATGTTTGTAAAAATTTGGAGAAGTAAATCTTAACATGCGTGAGTGGATTTCAGAGAGGAACAAATAAAGACACTGTACTTCATATAGAAAATGTATTAATTATGAATCTATGATTTCTCTTCCAAGTTCCTTCCTTCTGAGTTCTTTCCTTCTGAGTTCCTTCCTTCCAAGTTCCTTCCGAGTTCCTTCTGAGTTCCGAGTTCCTTCTGAGTTCTGAGTTCCTTCCTTCCGAGTTCTTTCCCAGTTCTTTCTGAGTTCCTTCCTTCCAAGTTCCAAGTTCCTTCCTTCCTTATGAGTTCCTTCCTTCCTTATGTGTTCCTTCCTTCCAAGTTCATTCCCCATTTTATTTCCTCCTTTCTTTCTTCCTTACTCCTTCCTCCATTTCCCTTTTAAATGCCTTTTTTTTCCCCCCTGGCAATCAAATCATATTAACTTCCAAATTTTCCACATTATCTGATTTCTGTCTTATAAAACAAGTTAATTAGATTTCTGAATTTATATGTGTTCACTAACACAGACTGAAGGTGTAATTACATCATGACCTTTCCTACTAGGAAAAGCAAAGAGCTAATTGTAATAGTACACTAATTCAGTGTGATAAAATGGGATAATAAAATCTAATACTCTAAATTGGGTTTGTTGCTACTATACAGCACACTTTTTCATTTGTACAGCACTGAGAACTGTTGTCTAATGGCAATTTGAACCTGTGATAAATAGAGATTTTATATCTTGTTTTAAAAAAGGCTAGAAATACAACTAGATAAAATTCAGATCCCATCATAGCAGTTTTTGTAGGATGATGATGATAATGTTGCATGTTTTATTCATATGTTATTTACATGCACACACATATAAATAAAACTTTAACCTAAGTTATCAAGAAAATTATATTTGAACAACCTGATTTCAGCATTCATATAAATATGCATGTAAGGCCTGTTTTTACCATACATTATGTTTCATATTGTCTACTCAGTTTCCTTTGTCTCTGTCTTCCCTGCAAAAAGGAACAAAAGTATTAGCATATTCCCATGAAATATTTTTCAGTAAGAAAATGAATGCAAAAAAATAAAACAGATCAGGCTATACTTGAACTACTGTGAGGCACTGTAAAAAAACAAATAATTAATCTTTCATTCCCTCTGCCACTAATGACATCCAATATAAATGTCTACCTACTAGTACTTTAATTACATTGGTACCTTGCTCTTTCCCTATTTGTTTTTTTAATGTAATTGTTTTTTTACTTTTCAGTTTTTATGTAACACATCTTCAGTGCATACCATCTACAATGTAACCAGCTCTTTTAATTAGGTCTCTGATTTGTTAACTGTAAAAAAAAAAAGTTATTTGTAGAAGAGGTACTGAGTTTGAATGAAACTTTCTTAGGCAAATTTATAGCAAAAATGCAATAAGATCCCACAAAACAGAGTATGCTCAACATTTTTTTTTCAAGGTGGTGATCTATAGTTTTATCTAGTCTTACACACTTGAGTCTAAACTAGGCCAGAGGCACCAAGCACAGACCTCAAACCTACAAATGCAGCTCTTGAGGGTCGTTTGAGTTCAATTCCCAAAGTACAACAAGCAAAACTACACGTTATTTCACTGAGCGATTCAGCAAAATCAGTGAAGAAATTGGAGGGAAAAGAAATATTTAATCAGTATTCATAAAATTCATTGCCTTCATTGCCAAGTCAGTATGAATTTAAACCTATCATCAAATGCAGGTCAATTTTGTTTTGTAGCTGTTGCCACATATTTCAAAATTTTTGGTTTTTTTATTTGTTTGTGTATTTTAATACAAAGATACATTTTGTGGGAAGCACTTTGTTTCTCTCTAATTTATCTTAAAAACTATTTAAAATATAAGTCCTGCAAATTAATTCTTTAGTAAAATGTTCCAGAAGTAAAATGTTTCTAATGAAAGAGTAAAATGATTGGGAATATATTTCAATATCCCATGGCTAAAATGAAAAATAAAGAGGTAGCTACTCATAAAATGCATGTGAAGATTTGCCCTGTT